>NC_049996.1:18452967-18519274 GCF_000003815.2 Branchiostoma floridae | reverse complement strand
GCAGTTATCCGAATGGTGCAACAAAGCGAAGTTATTAAGCTGGACCGCACTACCACAGGATTTGGGGATTTCGTGCAATTAACAGAAGTGCGCGATTATCCGTTGTGCAATTAACTGTATACGGGCAGCAACCAATTTGGCCGTGTTGGTTTAATTATATGGATGCCATCCTCTGGGACAACCAAAACTAATGCAAGCATGCGAATAAACTTGGTAAAAGAAAGTTGCCTTCATTTCATATCAATTTAAATCTAAGTGTTCAGGAAGGTTAAAAATGACTTGATATAAAGAGTCTGGTTTACAAAACAATAGATTCCTTTTTTCTTCTCATCTTCTTTGGCTGTGGAATTGGCTTTGGTGTTCTACGACATTAGCATCCGTTCCCCGATATTGTTATTGTAACTTAGAGCATATATCTATCCAATTTGACGTCGCTAGCGATACATCACATCGTTCTCATTCTCTTCGTACAGGGGCAAAAGAGATGAAAGAGAACAACAACGAAAACGGTCACGGCGAGGCAACAACACAAGAAGACGGCTCCAGGACCGACGCTGACGTCACGGAGGGGACCAATGAGAACAAAGGGGGGAATTCCGTAGACGCATCATCATCATCATCTAAGACAACTAAGGACAGTAGAGCGGGAAAGAGAATACTAGCTACAGGATCGGGGCACAGTATCGTGATAGACAGCCCGGCTGGGGACGCCGTAAAGACAGGCTGCACGACAAAGGAGACTCGGGCGGAACCATGTGAACAGGAGGAGGGGGTGGCAGATGCCAGGAAATCGAAGGCAGACCAGGAGACCGTGTACCCTCAAAGACGATCAGGTAATGTTACCCAAGTCATATTTGCGAGATTTGAGAAAGCCTTTGTTATTACTGTGCATCTAAAGAAGTGAAAGACAAAGCGCGTTCATTTAACCACGCCACAGTGACATATCCCAACTTTCCAACATTCACGAAAGGATTGAAAGCCACTTTTCTCTTAAGATCGCAGAACCCACAAATTACAGAAAAAGTGGAATTATGGTAATCACTGTTCATTGTCACATGTTAGTCCATTTATTTGCAATTAGCCTCTGAGCATGAAATTGCAAAACGTATATATTATAATTCACTTCCTTGCTCCTGTTTGGCCGATAGGAGTGCAATTTAGTCTGACTATCACATTTTAGATGTATTCAAACCTCTGCTACTCAACACATTACACATAACACGGTAGCGCGCGTAGTCCAGTGATGGCGGCCCTGCCTCTGGAACTAGAAGCCGTGAGTTCGATCCCGGCTGTGTCGCTCACCCAACATGCACGCTACCGAAAAGGGTTGCAGTCCTTAGGACAGGACGTTAAGCCGTGGTCCACTGTCCATTGTGCTTGTCGTAAAGAGCTATGGGAACTTCCCAAGTACAATAAACCTGTAAATACTGTGCATAGCGTCTGTACTCTCTGTCACGACCAGTGGAAGACTAGCTCTTCAGTGAGCTAAAACTGGTTCGAGATTATAAAAAAAATTACTGACGTAATGTTAGTGATTCCGTTTCATTTCTAACTGTCCGATAATTTCCATGTTTTCTACTCCTCCAGGAGTGTCCATCATCAGACAGAACGCCACCAGTTCTCCAGAGGAAAGCCCGAAGACGCACTCATCTGCAGTATCGATACGAGACGTCCATGTCAATGTCAATGTGAAGAACAGCAAACCAGCTTCGTGAATTTTCTCTCAACACAGGATCCTACTGTCACGAAGGAACGGTTCGCTCACGAGACTGGGGCAACGCGCCATGAAACAAGCTCTAAACGGAAGCCCAGATTTGCGTGGGCGTTGCCATGATTCATCACTTCCTGTGTACGTGTCTACAACATTGGAGCAGAGCCAAACCAAGATATCAAATTCTCCAAATATTCCATTACACCACACTCCCTGGCAGGCTGCCTAACTTCGGACACACGCCAGGACAAGTAAACAAACACCCAACCTGATTGCAATGCATATACCTCCATTTTTACTGAGTCCACACAAAGCCATATTTTTGCTTGGATAAAAGGAACTCAATGCTCACCTTCCCGCGTTATTAAATCGCTCTTAGACTAGTACAAATGAAACATATTATCAACTGATCTAATCAGTTTTTTTTGGTGGGAATACCTGAAATTGTTTAATAAAATCGAGGTAGAATCGGAAAAACGCCGAAAATACAATAATTCCTAATCATTCGTCACAATAAGGATATTCACGATCTCGAGTACGCATGCGCGCCGAAATGCATGGTGGGTAATTTGTCAAAGGTAAAGACCCCTATCTTGTAAACAAGTCAGGTCTCACTCATTGTTTCAGTTTTCGTAACAATGTCCAGACGTGTTTTGTGTATCATTTGGCATATTACCTATAATATATTTCTCTGCGCAAACGTACTTAGAATTGTGAACCTCCTTATGAAGTCAAGTGTGAAAAAAAATGTTTTGGGTCCGAATCAAATCGTAGTGTTCCTGAGGTCACACCTAAACTTTCTCTGCTGACAGTATAACTCTGGGTCTTGATACTGGAATCTAAGACATTTAGATGAGTTCAGCACTGAACATATTCATCATCATCATCATCATCACCACCAAGCCATCCCTGCGCCAGAAAAAGTCGTGTTTTGAAGCACACAGATTCTAGAAAATTCCTTCTTGGAGATGGACCTTATCGCTCAGTCTTTTTGCGTGTGATGTAACTGTCTGTCAATCAGTCAGAAATTGAAAATCTCTCTCTCTCTTGAGGTGCAGGGTTAAACATGATATCATTGAATAGCATTGTCTGATAGAAGGCACAATATGTCGCCTAAAGCTGAAATACGTCAAAATACGTCATTTACTAGTTCCGAATGAGGTTTTCTGTTCTTCAACGTCGTTATGGTCACAGAGAAGAAGTAGCTTAATTTTAGATTTTCTATCATTGTATGCAAACATCAAATCCATGTTTACTACATAAAGTGCATCAAAACACGGACAGAAAGAGCAGGGAATTCTATGCCAGGCTGAGGGAGATTTTTTAGTATTATCGTCTTTGTTAAGTAATTAAAAAGCTCTGCTTTAAGAAACCTTTTAAAATATGGAGCCTAATATGATAATGCATAATATGGTGTTGTTATTGTTATGTATGTCCGATATGTACTTCCTTCGTCGTATAAACATTAAGCTTTGTAAGAGAGTTTCTACCCATGTTAAAAATTGTACGTATACAATATCCTTCCAATGTATATAACGTTATATATGTGCTTGTCATCATGGAATCTCAATGGGAAATTTCACCATACCAAACCATGCCTCGCTCGTGCCCTTGTACATGTAACAGATACTGTAAACAACGTGTCGCTGTTACAACTTGGACGTATTGTACAAGTCAAATGCAAATATGATATCGAGTTCACTACGTGTGATTGTTGGCTTTATGTACACATACATTTTTGTAGTGGTTTGAGATACTGGAACGTGAGAGTATGCAATGAATTTTGTACAACCATTTCTCCTAGGCAGAGCCTAGTCCAAAACTATACAATATACTACTGGTAGACCGGGCAGAGGTTTCCACTTTTGTGGGCGTGGCCTCTAACAACTTGTCAGCCAATGAGAGGATCGGATTTACTTACAGAAAGCTCTGATTGGCTGATAGTTAGTTAGACGCCATGACCACGAAATTGGATATCTCCGCTCGATTTGGCAGAGACTCCCCAAGGTATATTGTATAAGCCGTAATCAAGCAAGGCTCTGCATAGGCCACAACTTTGTATATGGAATCGATGTTTGTATCAAATGCACGGACATTTTTGTACGACATCCGCAGAAATTTAAAGCGGCAGCGCATGGTTTCCAGAAGTGGTAAGAAAAAGGGATGATTTGCATATGACGTCACGTGTCACGTGATTTTGTTTACGTCGCCATCTTGGGTATTAAAAGTTTGTCGTCTGCAGTTCTACGTGACATTGACGGGATTCCGGACGCTGATAGGCTATCAAAACGATGTTTCACATCTGGAAACTTGTGGCAAGACCATGTGCAACCAAAACGTGGTCGTGCTTGTTGCGTGCGATCCATGGCTGTAACGGTCACTCAGTGAGAGTTCTCAAAGATATCATTACTATCCAAGTTTGCATCATTGGAAATGACAAATGTGTAACGTTAGTTAAGTCTAGTGTAGTTTACGGTACTGCATCAAATACAGTTGTACATCTTTGCTGTGGTATATGAGAATTTTGATGGGTGAAAGAACAGTGCTATGCATTTGTAAACCGAGAAGGCTATATCAGGAAAACGTTAACGTTTGTTGTGAAATGGATTTTAATAATAACGCCACACATAAAATGTCTATTTTCTTGGGAACTATAAGTATAGATGCGGCTGGCGCAGTGGACTAACACTGGCAAACGTAAGCGTGCTTTAAGTTTTAATGAAGACTGAAAAACGAAAAATGCAGCGCACTATTTTCAATGCGCTGACACTGTTCATCTTTTACAAAAGCGAGATCCGATAGGACGCGAACGAAATATACGTATACTTCTTGTACGTATGTTTATACATGATACTATTTGCAAGAGATAGGAACAATCGCCGAGAGAATAATTTAAAACTGTTATACCTACATAATCTTTGTATCCACGAGTCGTTCAGTTTGTCATTTTTCATCTGTTGTTAGTATATATATATATATATATATTATAAGAGTGGTGTACACCACATCATTGAGATTGTGATGTGTGTATCTACATTTGGATTGGGTCAGTGGTTTGTACTATATGCGTGTGCTGTGGCTAACTTTTGAACTTAAACCTTACACAATACGATGTATCATACACACCACGAAATTGATAATTCTCTGTACATATATCTATCTATCTCGGTCTTCGTTGAAATACTTTTATCCAACCATTTAAAGTATATGCGTATGTATACGTGAAAACGGTGTATTATTCAAATTCGCCTACAAGTTACCATTCTGCAGTATATCTTCCATAGACAGTTGAGTGCCGCCAACATGGCTACCCCAGTTTTGCAGAAATGGTTTCATGTACATTGCTGATTTTACAAGATTTTATTTCATATACCGTATATGCATGTGGTGACTCTGCTATTACCTTTGTTGATATTCTGATCGTCTTCATATCGTTGTTAATGCAATGAGATTGTGAGAATCGCTGCCTATTGCCTGTCTCTGTGCCCCCGGTCTGAAACCTGAATGTTGTAAAGTAAGAAACAATTTGTATAGAATCTCTGGTGGCAGCATTTTAAGGACAGATGTTTACTGCGCGGTATTTCTCAGTGTGCACTTGGGAAATTATAAACATGAAACAACCACTTCTGTTGCTGTTGTCCTCATTCACTACCAAAGTGAAAGTGAAAGTGATCTCGAACCAGTTTTAGCTCACTGAAGAGCTTATCTTCCACTGGTCGTGACAGAGAGGGCAGGTGCTATGTACAGTATTTACAGGTTCATTGTACAGGGGAAATTCCCCTAGCTCTTTACGACAAGCATAATGAACAGTGGACCACGGCTTAACGTCCCGTCATATTAAAGGACTGCAACCCTTACCGGTAGCGTGCATGTCGGGTGAGCGACACAGCCGGGATCGAACCCACGGCTTCTAGTTCCAGAGGCAAGGCCGCTAACCGCTGGACTACGCGCGCTACCGAACTACCAAACTAGACAGATGTTCATAAGTTAGTGTTTCTTTCTCACACTACAGTCATCATCACTAAGCTAGTTAAAAACAACGGAAATCATGTAATGATGGAAAGATAGGCAAGTTCAGCGTGTCATAATCTCATCCGTCAAGCTTCCAGATCATAGAAACTCACCACACACAGTAGCCAGCTATCTTAAGTCTCCAAAAAGTCGTTTACTGAATGATTTCGCCATTTCAGACGATGTCTCGCGCCGTTTCTGATGACGTCAATTTCGGGACTAACCACTTCCAGCTAGGGGTCTGCAAAATGAACCAAAATCTTGTTGAAAACAAATTTGACAATCTACACCCTGCACTATCTTATCAATATAAAATATCTCTTACATTCTACAAGAATAGGCCTTCTACAAGTCTTACACTGGATAAAAACTGTACAGGTGTGTATTATTGACCTTTGCCCTCAGCGGACTCAATTTACAAGCAACACTTAGAGAAAAAAGTCTACATTTGTAATAAAACGTCAATCCCTTTAAATTGTGTCTATATTATGATGTCAACAGTATTCATTTGTACACCCATATGCGACTTGAAGGTCAAATACCCGGTGACATGATGTTTACCATGGTTTAAGTGTAAACCGGAAAAGCAAACTCGTGCCACAGTGACACTGTGACGTATTTCCGGTTTACACGGAAGTTAAACCACAAGTTTACGGCGAAGTCATGAACTCTCCACACGGTTAGATTTCCGTTTGGTAGACCCAACTCTGAACTGACAAAGTAGGAACGTCGGAGGTAGTCGGGAGTTGGAGCCTGGCCACCTCGTCGTGATTGACATATCAGCGGGACAACCAGGAAGGTTTCCGTGAGAGGGTAACCGCCGAGAAAAGTACCCATCGACAAGTTTTCTGTCAAACTGTATCATTTGTAACGGTTTACGTTCGCAACAAACCACAGTGACTGACAAACGACAACAGTATCGAATCTTATCGACTATGGAGCCAGGGGCCGTTCGTACAGTGACGTTGGGCGCGCTGTGTTTAGTCATTCTGACTAGTCTTCCTACGAACGCACAGGCCGGTAAGTTCATGTCGTGCTTTCACTTTTGAGGAAGTAAAGGTACTTCCTCCTTTCAATTCAGTACGTTTATATCATTCTCCTACGCATAGATATCCAACGGCAAACTGCCTTACAGACAAGAGGAAGTTTGCCGTTGGATGTCTCTGCGTAGGAGAAGGGTTTATATATGTCCGTCTTTAAAACGTCGCTGCTTTGTGATATTAAATGGTGATGCTGCTGATTCGGACTGTCATAACAGTATATGTAAAAGAGTCTGACCCGTGTCCCTTTATTCATAAGAACAAACTATCTCACACATAATTATCGACTGCAAAAATATTTGCAACCTGGTTGAATGATATCGCACACTCCTTGCTCCCAAGTACGCTTCAAGAAAATAACATATATTCTATGGACATATTTTAAATACTGTCATGCTTTGCCAAGTGTTATATTTTTAGATACAGATGACGTATGAAAAACTCAGGTTACACAATACCAACTCTGGAAGCTGGAAAACTGTACGGGGTGTCATCAACACACCACACACACACACACGCACACACACGCCATGCACTGTTGTTGTTTCTGTATTGTACACTGCTGTCCTTTGTTGTCTTAATGAAAGGAAAACAATAACAGTGGCTGTTTTATCTGTACAGGTTGTCCGACTGTCCGTCTGTTTGGGTCCGCTAGTCTATATCCACCACAACTATTGGTTAGTACATACAGCATGACCAGTCCGGCTACACCTGGGACTCGACCTGAATACAGAAACGATGAGACCAAAGCACCGGTGTTTTTCGATGAAGACTATTGGCATATTGAAAATAGAAATCGTTTCCGTGTGAGAGACTCCAGCTTATATCTTGAAGACATAACCGGCACCTTTGAGATCTGGGACAGCGATGAAGGAGAATTTGTGCTGGACACGAAAGCACACTTTAGTTGTGCAGGTTTGTGAATTTTCAGCAATACCTAATTAGTGTTCAGCAATGTTGCTAGTTAGATAATGCTGTTCTTGTCTGTTTTTGCAGAATTTTACGACTGTTCTTAATTTAAGATATAGATGGTATCTCATTTGAAATGCATTGTCTACATTTGTTGCTAGTCTGATGTTTGCTTTTTATTTGTGAGTCGCAACTATACATTCATTATGCAGATACTTCTCTCCACACAGACATAACGTACATCTGCAAGGACGACAAGAAAACCATACGGTGTCCCCGACCGGACTTTCAGCAACTCTTGATCGTTCGTGCCGCGTACGGACAGGACTGGGCGTGCAAGCTGTCAGGATGTACAGAGAGAGAGGGGGGCTGTGTGGCTTGTAATTGGCTGAGCAAAAATGACGTCATAACAAGAGTTATGGACCGCTGCACCCGTGCCCCGGGAAGCTGTATCCTAGAACCGTCAGACGAGATGTTCGGAGGGAACCCGTGTGACCATATCGAGGGGGATGTGGACACGTACCTGAGAGTGGAACACAGGTGTATAAATGGTGAGTACCCTCGACATTAAGGTTCATCTTCCGTACCTTAGTATAGCTGTACGTTTTGCAGTTAAGAGGCGGGTCATTGAGAAAAAAGCAATTTTCAGACTTTTCGTCTGAAAGTTGCTTTTGGTGCTTGAGTTCTGTATAACACTGGATGTTATAATATCTAACTGTTACATTTCCTGATATCCCTTCCCCCCAGTTCCGTTGTCCCTAGGTTGCTACCAGGACGAACCAGTTAATAAACCTCTACTGACTGGTCCCTCTGTCTCTCATGTCAACACCACCATTCAAAAGTGTCTGAAATATTGTCGAGCCCAAAGCTATCGGTACGCTGGAGTTGCCAACAGATTTGGCTGTCGTTGCGGGAACCAATTACAACAAGACTCTGCCTCCCGCCGACTACCGGTCAACGAGTGCACTGCACCGTGTGGGGGAGACCAGTTCCAGTTCTGTGGAGGTCCCAGCACGTCACAGAGAGTAGAAGTGTTTGAAGGTAAGAAACTCCTTCATTTTCAAAACTTTTAAAACTGTCGGATCTGTCATTGGTGCTGATTCAACTATCACGTAATGGCCCCAAAACCTCATTCTAAACATATCAAAGAACTTGTGGATCAAAAACTTGTCATGCTTCCTTCTTTTTATCCATGGCAAGCACTTAATACTTTCCGATGGTACATGTAATATCTTCTTTTCGGCGTCTTTCTTTCCGTGTCTCAAGTACTCTATACAACGTTGTATGAAATTATGAGAGGTGATAGCTTGCGCTTATTGAAACGCAGCTACGTGGAACCAAGCAGAATATTCAACTAACATGTAAAGAACAAAGATGGCGGACAAGCGCAAGAGGTTGTGACCTCTAATGTAATGAGGCCGACTAATAATCCTTTAACACTGCGTTGAATGAATGCTAAAAGTTTGTTTTCCATCTGTAGCGTCTATTGGAGCATGTGGTGGCGATCTGAAGGCAAATGAAGGGATCATCTACTCCCCTGACTTCCCCGGACCGTACCCACTAGATCAGAACTGTGTATGGAACATACAAGTAGCCCCTGAAAAGGTCATAAGGGTCAAGTTAGAACTCTTAGACATCACCGCAGAAGACAGCCTGACGATTGTAGAGGGCAACTCTTCGCGATCGATTGTTACCTTTCTAAACGGTACGTCAGAATACGTCAGTTTCAGCAGCTATGTCCGTCTGCAGTTCCTAGCAGGGCCGCGAAGAGCGCAGCAAACGAACGGATTCATTCTGCGTTATGAAGGTGAGTTGGAATGAATACAGACTTAAATACTGCCTGGTCGTGTGACACATGTTGGCTTAACACATAATGAAACAATACAAAAAATAAACACTTACTAATAAAGACTTCCATATCTTTTCCAGGGGTTGGCCATTGTGTACCTGTCACAGTGAGTGATGACGTCATTTCCGTTTCCCCTAACCATGGAGGAAACGTCGCTATTGGCCAACGCGTGACGATCACTTGCAAAAACGGGCAAAATGTTACAGTACTGTGTCAGAAGAACGGGACCTTCGACATCCCTACGCCTTATTGTTCAGGTACGTTCGTGTAATAATGACACTATTCTTTTATTAAGTCCGCCTATACATTTGGGTCGTCTTTAGTGATATTTGATGCTCGTTGGCCATTGCCGACCTGTATTACCAATAAACGGGATCGCGGTTTATTTATCAATTCCACCTCCAAAGCTTCTGGGTGTCCACTTCAAGAAAACATTCTGATTTGCAATGTGGTTGTACACGACCTATACTGTCGTGGAAACCGTGTTAAAACTATAATAAAGAACGCACCGTGTTATTCTTTGCTATCATAATTGCACTAGACTGATGTATTAGTGGCAAGTAGTAATATGTAACGCTTCGCCTTACATTACATGTACATTGTTGTCTTCTTTCAATGTTGTATAGCCAAGAATCTGCATGCACTGTATTAGATTAATGTTACTGTTAATGTTGACTTATCCAATGTACAGCACCTTGCCTTACATTCTACAGGTGACAATTGTTATGCAATAAACTAATTGATTCTTCAGAGACGACAACGGACCGTGGACAGGATGCTGTGGCGTGGGCAGCCCCAGTTTCCGTCCTGGGGGCCGTTCTACTTGTGTCAATCGGGGTCTTTGCTATCTTCATCGTCAAACGTAGGAGGTAACTGTGCCAATATTCTTACTCGTTTGAAACTTAACTTATTAATGAAAGCTCAAATCGGCCTGCAGGCCACTTTTCATTGAGGTCATGAGGGAAGGGGTAAGGGTCAGATAAAATACAACAGAGATGCAGATTACATCTAGTAACAGCATTTCAAGTCCACGCATTTCTAGAAAAAGGAATCCGCTTGTACCTTTCTTAGAGACGATCTAAGGGGTGGGTATACGTAGGTTTTCTAGAAGGATCTGGGAGTGGTATACGCCTCGCTATATACATCGTATGTTGTTCAGGTGCGCTATTACTTAGAAGCCCCCACGTCGTGCGACGCATGAGGCGCGCTATGCATTTACATTTTACCTTGTACAAAACGACTGCATTCCACGTTACGTTCTAATTTGGGTATTTCACATAACAGGGCTGCGAAAGAGCCAGGAACCTCCACCCACGATTACGACATGGTCGACCCAGGAACCGACGACAACGATGAGTATGAGATGGTCGACACACGTGACTCTCGCCCCCCGGCCAGGGGTCCCCAAGCCCCGGCAGCATTTCCCCCTCCTCCTGGAGCGTATGGAGCCCGGTCTGACTCTGCTGACTACCAGGCGCTGGACCCCAGCACCATGGGAAACACTGACAGTGAATACACCAGCCTGACAACCAACCGCGCCCACCCAGACTACGAGAACAGCCACGAATATCTGGAGCTGTCGAACCAGACAACCAACCGCGTCCGCACAGACGACTCGGACTACGAGAACGACTTCGAATACGAGGACACTATCTGACAGTTCAGTTTTTGTCCAGATTCGGCCAATCAGATCGGCTATACGGCCATGACGTCATTCTACCGCCAGAGCCGAGCTGAGTGTTCAACTCACTGATTTCTGTGAATTTTGGAAATGCCTGATTGAGATGAGATTGTGTCGCTGACAACAGTCCAATAACTGTTAAGGAAGTTAAGTTAAGGAACATAGTAATTGGAATATATAGGAATTTTTATGGTAATAAAATGAGCATTATAATATGCTATATCATATTAGGGTTATTAGATCTTAGAGTATCTCTTTTGAATCAGCTGAGGTGCATAAATGGCGCTGGAACTTTTGGAGCGATTCTGAACAAAATGTAATTGAGAATAACATTTGTCAAAGAGCCATCATGCACCAAGGCATTTATTGTACATTATTTAAACAAGTCGTCCTTACATATCTTAGTATGATTCCATGTAATATTTCCTGTGCTCCATCATCTACATGTACCGTCCTCTGTATGGGTTAAACAATAGTCGCCATCATATGAACGTCTCATAGAACTTAACTTAAGTTTTGTATTACAATAGATTGCAATTTGCGAAAAAAAAGACAAAACGTTTGAATAAGGTAGAGAAAAATATGTCTGCGCCGATAGCAAGAGTCTGCTCTGTGCCATTTTCCACTTTAGTAGTTACACAACAATTGCATGCTGTTTTGCCGCAGTGAAAAAATGAAGTAAAACGGTCAAGTTTAGGTACTTCCTCACAGTGTAAATATGTCCGTGAGTCGAGTCTGAAACATAACGAAATACAAAATAAATCAATATGAAAATTGTACATGGCATACCGTGAATATACGCATGTATGAGCAACATACACCACAACATACTTAGTGTGCATTTAGTCTTATTAGCGGAACTATAAGAGTACCAAGAAATCATCAGACTGTTGTTTCTCTCTCTACGCTGTCATATTGATGCCGCGGTTGAAATAAGGAAATAAAATGATTATACATAACGAACCTGCAATGCCTGCGTAGTACAGGACTGGAAATGAGCATTATCGAACTATTGATGATGGAAATGAACTTGTTTCACCGTAGACAGTAATATCAATCATTTTGATTTTCATACAGGCGTGTCAGTTAAGATAAATAAATGTTCATAAGTAGAAATCGTTAACTACTAACAACACAAATAACTCAAGATAACTTGATATAGCAGGAATTGATAATAGTACTAAGTATGCACGTTCAAACACCAGACCATGACCAAACAAGAAATCTTTTTAAAAAAGCTGTGCCTTGCCGCGTATTTTATGTTATTTTGGTAAGATAGACTAGATTCTACGCTTAAAAATCCCGAGTTCCACATGTCGCCCCCCTCCCCCTCATTATCATAATTTATGTCAGATGAATTATTGGCACATTAAACAGGTTTTGTAAAACTTTTTGACCCACAATGAATATGCATTATTTTTTATTACAAACTAAGTTCCTTCTGATGCAATTTGTGATATATATTTATATAAACATGGTGAGTTAAAGCGTAGATTTATTACGCTGGACCACATACAGTAACATGCGTCTAGAAGAGCGTTTTAATACTCGCCTGGAATGTACTATTGTCTAACTAAGCCATGAAACTCGGCAAGGAAAGAAGGGCCTTTGGAAGGGGCTTTGGAAGGGCTGGGTTAAAAGGTCCGTCCATTGATCCATGGAAAAAAGCTGGCGTAAAGCCTTGCCTGGCGGCAAGGCAAAAAATCTAACAGTGGATGGACTTAAAATCAAAGTGATTAAAGTGTAGTTTGCATACTTAGGCTAATGTTATTGGCAGTATCACCAATAGATCATCAGAGTGTTGTTTCTCTCTCTACGTTGTCATTACGTCCGTGAAATGTTCTACTATTCGGACCATTCTCTTCCTGTGGAACGATCGCCATCAATGCAGCCTCCAACTCTTCCGCTAGGGGACGCTGTGAAGCCTCTGCGTCCCAACACCTGGCCATCAAACGGTACAGCATTACGGGGCAGTTTTCCGGTTTCTCCAGACGCGTGCCGAGCTTATGCAGGTGGAGAAGCCGACGGCAGTCCGGGTGCAGCATGTCTGGGTAGTGGGGCTCCTCGCCAAAGGTAACGATCTCCCACAGCAGCACCCCAAAGGACCAGACATCGCTGTAACTTGTGTAGACTCCGTCCCGTATCGACTCTAAGGACATCTACTTTAAGGGTAAACGGTCCGCCACCCTACCCTCCTGTTTAACATGCACGTATTCAGTGTTGGTGTACACGTCGCGAGCGAGCCCGAAGTCGGCGATTTTGGCTATGTTCTTCTCGGTGACTAACACATTCCGGGCAGCCACGTCGCGATGGACGATTTTAACGCGCTCCAGTTCTTGTAACCCTCGGGCCACGTGGACTGCCAGGCCGAGGAAGTCGAGCGAAGACGCCCCCGGGTTGGCACGATTTCGCCGAAGGTATTGAAGAAGATCTCCCCTCGGAGCGTACTCGAGTATGATACGCTTGGGTTCAGTCTGCGTGATGATACCGTACAGTCCGACAATATTGGGATGCATGGCTTTCTTGTTATCCACCGTGTACTCCGAACTATTGTACAAGGCTGTCAGAATGTCCGCCTCACGGTAAAAGTCCTTGTGGCACATTGCGCTGTGTGATTCACCTCGAAGAGTCTTCGCGGCTACAAGAACGTTTTGCTTACCGGGTCTTTTTAATTGTGCGAGAACCACGTGACCAAACGTAACTTGTCCAATCATCCTGATAACCCTTAGATGTTTCTCGTCCCGTTCCCATGGTAACAGCATCTGCGTTTGTTCTTCCTCGTCGATATTTTCCATCATTTGCACATGCCCGTTGGTCTTCCTGCAGACGTTATGGCGGCAAAAAATGGCTACAGACACTAGAAGTATCAGGGCTACAACTGGTACTGTGAACCATGCTGGACTAAAACTTGTGCTTTTCGTAATGTCGTCGTCACAGGTGCCGTTGAAGACATTGCAAGTCGTATTCTGTTCACATTTGCACCCGTATGAACAGCTAGGGCCGTACCGACCAAGCGGGCATGGTCGCTCGCAGTTAGAACCGTACCAGCCCGCAATACAACTACACGTGCCATTGATATGGTCGCACGTGTTGGCCGCGTTCTCACAGGTACACCGTGTGGCACAGTCTTGTCCGAAATAACCATGGGGGCATGGGGACTGACAGTTAGCACCCATCCAACCCGGAGGACAAACACACCCCCTCAGCCGGTCACATCGCCCACCATTGTGGCAATCACATGTCTCGTTGCAGAACTTCCCGTGGTGGTTAGAGGAACATTGACTCGCGTTCAGCAAAAACTCCGTCTCCAGCGTTCGTCCATCGGTTGTGTTCACGATACAGTAATACAATCCGTTTTCCTCGTCAACGACGGCTGGTATAGACAATACGGAACTTTCCCCACTCTGTAGCAATGCGTGTCTTCCGCTTTTCATGCTGTTTCCTGTTAGCGGTTTCTGTTCCCATGTTAAAGATACTACGTTGACGTGAATGGCTGTACAGGACAAGCTAACGTTGTCTCCAATCTTGATATTTTGGTCCGGTTTTGAGGTTGTGATGATTACTGTAGATACAGGTATGTCGCAGGCGACACCCACCCACCCAGGTTTACACAAGCATGCTCCATTGTATCCATGGCAACTCGCGCCATTTTTACAGATACAGACCTGATCACATAGAGGACCATACCGACCGAATCCACACCCTACGATATTCACCGAGAACCGAATGGAGAAACTTAATACCGTGCCATCAACACGAAGAAGATCACTAACAGTACAGTCGTAGGCCATGGAGGAATGGACAACGGTTGTGTCAAAATACAGAAAATATTCCATAGCAGTATCGTTTACCCAAGACGACTTGAGTAGGTTGTTCTGTTCAAGGTCTCGAAACGTGGTTGCAGCTTGATTTTTTGTGTCGCTGTTTCTGCGTATGAAGTAGAACGTACCTTCTATGCCATCGCGGTTAGAAGGGCAGGTAATGTTACCAATTCCGTGCATCTTTAGGATCGAAAACACGGCCGTCCATTCCAATTTATTCATCTCCGATCCCCACGTCACCTGGACCGTACATCTGCTGTTGTCTGCAGAGATAAGGGTACTTTGATAGTCACTGCTTGACACATTTCCCGGTAGATCTACGTGCCAGTTGCCCACGCTTGTAGCGCTGTGGACATAAATGCCGAACAGTTGTTCTGAATCCTTTCTCACGGGCGTTACACACGCGGAGTTGTACACCGGCGGATAGTCGGGTACATCATCCACGTTCACGGTCAAGTTTAGGTACTTTCTGACAGGGGGAAGTGTTTCTGACATATCCGTGAGTCGAATCTCAAGTTCATACCTTGATTGAAGCTTGAATTCCAGCGGATTTTTCACTCGAAGCTTGCCGTTTGAGTCGCCGATGTCAAATCTGTTGAAGTCGTCCCCAGACAAGACTTCATACTCGTTGTTGCTGTTGTCGTTTTTACCGTTGTCATTCCACAAAATATTGAGGTCAGCCACGAGTGAACCGATCGGGAGATTTTCAGGTATAGTTACCTGTCGCCGTAGCTTTATACCGGTGGGCGCGCTTCCACCCATATTCAGCAAGCCGCAAACGAACAGAACGCTCCAAAACAACTGAGACGACAACTGCATCATATTTGCTGCGTCCGTACTACAGATCGCGATAGCGTAAAACCGACGCACAGTTTAGAGTTGGAAGAATACTGCCACGGACATCTTCTGACTACTGTCTCTGCTTGACGATATGATAAGATCCTTTTGAGGAAGTGAAACCTATGCGAAGGAATTTTAAGGAACATCACATTGTTTTGAGTCACCTTTTTTCTGACAATAGATAGTTAAAAGGGAAGTATCTATCGATATCTGATATCTTGAAGGAAGTGGCGGCACGAACAACAACGTTATTGTATTGCATACCCGGTAAACTGCCTTGAGGGTAATACATCAGGTTTGTACTGAACAGCACAAGCTGCATACCAGGTAAATCGCCTTAAGGCGTAACACACCAGGTTTGTACTGAACAGTACAAGCTGCATACCCGGTAAACCGCCTCATGGTGTAACACACCAGGTTTGTACTGAACAGTACAAGCTGCATACCCGGTAAACAGCCTTAAGGCGTAACACACCAGGTTTGTACTGAACAGTACAAGCTGCATACCCGGTAAACCGCCTCATGGTGTAACACACCAGGTTTGTACTGAACAGTACAAGCTGCATACCCGGTAAACAGCCTTAAGGCGTAACACACCAGGTTTGTACTGAACAGTACAAGCTGCATACCCGGTAAACCGTCTCATGGCGTAACACACCAGGTTTGTACTGAACAGTACAAGCTGCATACCCGGTAAACAGCCTTAAGGCGTAACACACCAGGTTTGTACTGAACAGTACAAGCTGCATACCCGGTAAACCGCCTCATGGTGTAACACACAAGGTTTGTACTGAACAGTACAAGCTGCATACCCGGTAAACAGCCTTAAGGCGTAACACACCAGGTTTGTACTGAACAATACAAGCTGCATACCAGGTAAACCGCCGTATGTCGTAACACACCAGGTTTGTGCTGAACAGTACAAGCTGCATACCAGGTAAACCGCCTTATGGTGTAACACACAAGGTTTGTACTGAACAGTACAAGCTGCATACCCGGTAAACCGCCCCATGGTGTAACACACCAGGTTTGTGCTGAACAGTACAAGCTGCATACCAGGTAAACCGCCTTATGGTGTAACACACAAGGTTTGTACTGAACAGTACAAGCTGCATACCCGGTAAACCGCCCCATGGTGTAACACACAAGGTTTGTGCTGAACAGTACAAGCTGCATACCCGGTAAACCGCCTTATGGTGTAACACACAAGGTTTGTACTGAACAGTACAAGCTGCATACCCGGTAAACCGCCCCATGGTGTAACACACAAGGTTTGTGCTGAACAGTACAAGCTGCATACCAGGTAAACCGCCTTATGGTGTAACACACAAGGTTTGTACTGAACAGTACAAGCTGCATACCCGGTAAACAGCCTCATGGTGTAACACACCAGGTTTGTGCTGAACAGTACAAGCTGCATATCCGGTAAACCGCCTCATGGCATAACACACCAGGTTTGTACTGAACAATACAAGCTGCATACCAGGTAAACCGCCTTAAGGCGTAACACACCAGGTTTGTACTGAACAGTACAAGCTGCATACCCGGTAAACCGCCTCATGGTGTAACACACCAGGTTTGTACTGAACAGTACAAGCTGCATACCCGGTACCGTCTCATGGTGTAACACACCAGGTTTGTACTGAACAATACAAGCTGCATACCAGGTAAACCGCCTTAAGGCGTAACACACAAGGTTTGTACTGAACACTACAAGCTGCATACCCGGTTAACCGCCTCATGGTGTAACACACCAGGTCTGTACTGAACAGTACAAGCTGCATACCAGGTAAACCGCCTTAAGGCGTAACGCTTCAGGTTTGTACTGAGTACAACCTGCATATCCGGACAGATTTAATTGCTCGCCCCCTAATAATAGCCTGACTATATTGGTGTGTGTGTGTGTGTGTGTGTGTGTGTGTGTGTGTGCTATCATCATGGTTGCTACAAAAGGATGCTTAGATGTGCATCATGATGAGCAACACTGTACAAAAATATCTGTATGCTGGACTCCCCAAACTATCTGATGTAATACAAGCTAGACGGCTGATATTTTCTGGACACTGTATATTGTATCTGTATCTGTACAGTGATCTAGCTACTGGGACAAGAACACGTGGCCGTCCCCAACTACGTTTTAAGGACTCGGTATCAAACGGGACTTGAAGGCCCTTGACATGAGCATCAACACATGGGAGTCACTTGCAGCAAACAGAACTCTTTGGAGACAGGAAGTCAAGGAGGGACTAAAACGGGGGGAAGAAAAGCAGAGACTTGCAGCAGAACACAGACGATCAAAACGTAAAAACAAACAATAAGTACATTGTGTAGAATTTACATGTAGGACTACTCATGGTCCTGCGAGACCGACGAGCGCCTTTACTACTGCTAGTTACTGAAACAAGAAGTGTCCAGCTTGGTGCTATGGACACTAGCACATAATAGAGAAGGAGGCCGGGAAGACCGCCCCTCGCTGAGTACCTGGACGTGCTGAATAAATATACAGGGCTAGAAGCTGGTGGAATGTAGCCTGGATGCATGACTGTTTCCAGGGCCTACACACACCAGCTGAGCTAGAACCTCGTAGCTACTATTGGCATTGGGCTGGGGGTCTGGAATCCAAACTAGACTACATGGGGAAGGCCATACAAGACAGAGGCTTCTTGGCGGCCATGGTGGTTTGGGTGGCAGAGATAAAAGAGTCTGTGTACTAGCATACACAGGTCCATGCATTGTGCTGTGACCACTTCTGTACAGTGGGAAATGGTTTGTGTTTAACAAAGGAAACAGGATGTGCTGAAGAAAGATACTGAGTTAGAGGCTGACGGCATGGGGAATGCCATACAAGACAGAGGGTTCTTGGCGGTTTTGGTGAGCTAGAGAGGCACCAAACATACATGTAAGTCAAAAGTCAGAGTGGTTGATAGTAGGTTGAACACAACCACCAATATTACATTACCATGAACATTATAATCATGAATATTCAGAAATATTTAGAGAAAGACGTAGACACAAACTGAAGTTCCGACTATCTCTATTATCATTGTAGCAAGATATACAATTTTAGGTAAAATCACTCTTTACAATCTCAATTTCTTGGTAACAAAAACACTTCAACATTAACAGTATCAGCATATTCAATCTTTGCTATTAACTGCTTTTCAGGACCAACTATAACATAGTTTAACATCTTAGATATAATGTTATAAATTTACGTGCCTTTTCAACACAATCATTACATAACCGGTAAAAACAACTACAGCAAGATAACATGTACTATTGGCACCGCCCCTGGGGTGTAGCCAAAAATTTGTAACACTATTTGTTACAAGTGCAAAGTCTTTTTACAAAACATTTTCCACTAGCACTGCAATATTCAACAAACTTGTAACACGTATACAGTCATATATCATATGAAGTATTGAATGCATGTGCGTAAATATATATATATATAGATATATATAACAGAACTTTCAAGAGTAGATTTCAACAAATACAATGTTCCATCATCTGTAACTCTTATGATGTAGCTGGGTACCTTAAGTCAACACCAATGTTATAAGAAAAAATGTTATCAAGGCCTTCTCATCATGAATGTCTTAAACAGAATCTGAATTACTGATGCTGTATTTAGTGGACATCATTAATTATGAAGTCATGTGTTTTGAAACAACGATGCGAATTTTTGGGGTACCCAGTTGAACTATAAGCATCACATTTGACCTTACAGTGCTTCTACATATCAACTGCATTTTTTTACGGTCCTGACCGGCGATCGTTTTTATCAGAAGTAGCATACACGTATGGCTTAGACACAGTAGAATGTAAACTGCAGTAGTGTTTGTTATTGCACTGTTAGAGTGGCTTTTTTACTCGCAAGTTTATCTGTTGGTAGAGATGTCTGCAAATCAAAGTTGAACTGTAATTTCTAACTTACACAAAATGTTCAAAACAACTCTTCCTGCAACTTATGATCCACTGCTCACCAAGCCACATGGTCTATCTGCATAACATGATGTCACAGAAACAGTGGATTGTTCATTCTTCGACGAAGACTGGAGTTTTACGGTAGAAACTTTAGCTAAGTATAATTTTTTGTGTTGGAAATTACAGTTCAACTTTAATGCAGACAGTGGCTACTTGAAATTTCATCAGGTAGGTAGTACATTTATTGTTGTTGTGTAAATAATTCTCCTATATCCTACATAACACAACTTCTGAACTAACATATCGCAACAGAATTGAACAAGAAGTTTCAGAAAGTTGTAAGACAGAAGTGCTACTTACAGTTCATATACATGTACATGACGTATATGTTTGCTTAAGTAATATCATTTCGACAATGCACAAAGTTTCGCATTCT
The DNA here is from genome assembly GCF_000003815.2 of Branchiostoma floridae. Taxonomy (NCBI): domain Eukaryota; kingdom Metazoa; phylum Chordata; class Leptocardii; order Amphioxiformes; family Branchiostomatidae; genus Branchiostoma; species Branchiostoma floridae. The sequence continues at coordinate 18,499,049 of NC_049996.1, read as the reverse complement.
TCTCTTTTAGAAAAGTGAGGTGGGTTCTTCATCAGATATTACTCTCTCTTTTTACATGTAAGATTTCCTCTGTCTTTACATGTAGAATTCCTACATGAGAAGTTCCTGATTACAACTTGGGGGCCTCATATATGAAGTTATAACCCACATATGCCTGGGGACATATAACCCACAATATAACTTGTGGCGCATGCACAGTTCATCCTCCTACGCAGGGACATCCAACAGCCAAACCGCCTGTCTGGATGTACCCTGCTTTCTCAACCATCACCCTTAGTTCCTGACCGCCCTGCTTATAAATATTAATGAGGTTACCCTTATATATGCGAGATCCCTTTTGAAATCTGAAAGGCTATTCTCTGATTGGCTGACAGCTGGTTTGGGGGGGACGTACACAGGAACTAAGAGTGACAGTTGCTGTGACATTTGCTGTCCCTGCGTAGGAGGATGGCACAGTTTCAAACTAACTTGTTTTCTGATTCTGCTGCTTGTGCAGTACATGTACTACATGCATGTGGAATGTTTCTGGTGAAATTTTGTAAAATTGTGCTTTTCATCATGGACTAGTCTTCAAAATTATTATGGCAATAGTCTTGTTACATATTGTCTAAAATTGCAATGAAGAGTTTTACATACGGTATCAAATCTCCTTGGTGCCACAAACCAAGTATTTACTAATCTAACGATGTTTTTTAAATATAATAAAAAAAATTATAAACAATGCAGCATGCTTGTGCAAAACATCTCTAAAGTCTTCAAAATCTGACTCCATAAAAAACAACTCGTTCCAAAAAGAGACTTGCTAACACAACCGAACACATTCAAGAAAAGTATTGTCGGACAATAAATAAAATGTGTTGAATGGCCATTTGGTGGGTTTAAAAATAACTTCCCTTGCAGAGTGATTCTGCATTTAGGACATGAAGCAAACAGCTTAATTCTCTTTCTCTTAAACAAGAAAAAGGACATTAAACAAACTCGTCTCTGGCCCCCTCCCCATATAGGCTGTGATACATAGCATCCACAATGTCATAGTTATGGCAAGGTCATACCGAATACTACGAGCAGGGTTCCATCTATAGGCTGTTAAAGCATATGCATATTCTTGCAACAGAATTATTATTGGAGCTATGTGCCTAATTTTTGACAGTGGTTGTAGGTGCAGCTATAGATGATTATGTTTTTTGTGTAGGTTACGCATTTAGAAGTAGTCACAGCTTTTAACTTGCAGCTGTGAGGCCTAATGCATATTAAACGATGTGTGACTTTAACTTGTTACTTTAAACATCCAAATTCCATGGTGCAGTTAAAATGGTAAATTCTAATGTATCCTGAGGGCAAAATAACTGCCATGGCAGAGAGGGTACAGTAACATCCCTGGTCAACTCCTTGGTTGTGTGTTAAGTATGATACTTAGTAATACTAATGTTGTATGACACTGTCATAGAAAAGTGTGTGGTTTTAACTTCTTTTGCATCAGATTCTGTACCTATATCGGATTCTACATACATGTAGCCGGTATAGCCACCCTTCGGCGTAACACACCAGCTTCGCAGGCACGCAGTACAGCAGCAGCTGGTTATATTACACTTTTGCGCATCTATCTGCAAGTGTTCCTTTAAACTTATCCAGCGAAGATGCCCCTGCTGTGTTTGGTAATAACAAATTTTGCTCTACTCTACTCATAATTTCAACAGTGGTATGACACTGTCATGGACAGTCTTGACCAGAAAGTTGGCTGTTGTGTGATTAAACTCCTTTCTTGTGAAGAAAGAATTTGATACTTAGTAATACTAATGCCATACAACACTGCCATAGAATCATGTGGGATTTTAACTTGTGTGTGTTACGTTAAACAGTGGAGCAGAACAGAAAGTCGGCTGTTGTATGATTAAACTGAAGAAAGGACTTGATACTACTAATGTCATACAACACTAGTCATAGAAAGATGTGGGATTTTAACTTGTGTTACATTAAACTGGTGCAATGGCCAAGTGGGTAGAGTGTTCGCCTTGCATTCGGAAGGTCGTGAGTTTGATCCCTAGCCGAGTCATACCAAAGACTTTAAAAATGGTACATGCTGCTTTCTCTGCTTAGCACTCAGCAATTGGGAAAGAGTATGGGAGTTAAACACACATCACTACCAGCGGACCAGCCCCCTGCTGTAGTGACTTGCACAAATGTGTGGCCAAAGGGCTACAGAAATGGAGATGGACACCACGTCCCTACGCATCTGCTCAGACGTACGGGCAACTTTAACTTAACGTTAAACAGTGGTATGACACTGTCATAAACAGTCGTGACAGAGCGCCACCTGCCCATATACAAAGTCTCTGCAGGGACAGACACGCAAAGATGCCCCTGTTGTAATTGCTGATAACAAATTATACTCTACTCTACTCTTGATGTCAACAGTGGTACGTCACGGTCATAGACAGTCGTGACAGAGCGCCACCTGTCCATGGATGAAATCACTGCAGAGACAGAGAGTCGGCTGTTGTGTGATTGATATCAATGTCATACAACACTAGTCATAGAAACATTTTAACTTGTGTTACGTTAAACAGTTGTCATAGACAGTCGTGACACAGCGCCACCTGTCCATGGATGAAATCACTGCAGAGACAGAGAGTCGGCTGTTGTGTGATTGATATCAATGTCATACAACACTAGTCATAGAAACATTTTAACTTGTGTTACGTTAAACAGTTGTCATAGACAGTCGTGACAGAGCGCCACCTGCCCATGGATAAAATCACTGCAGAGACACAAATGTTGACTGTTGTTTGATTGAACTCCTTGGTTGTGAAGAAAGAACTAATACTAATGTAATACAACACTGTCATAGAAAGATGTGGGATCTTAAAACCCATAAACTGCCAAGCCCGGATATATCCGGCACACATATAAATGTCCTGTGTGCTGCACCCGGATATATACGAGATAGCGTATTACCCCGAAGTAGCAGCTTTGCACGCATGTAGCGCACGAACCCCGGATGTTAGGGACTTCTGCCTTGTTCAGGGGTTTCTTTTTGGAGGTCAGCGGCCAACCCTGGCACTGATAGCATTTTATAGGGCTGACACTTTAAGAGTTAACTTGTGTTACATTAAACAGTTGTCATAGACAGTCGTGACACAGCGCCACCTGCCCATGTATGAAGTCCCTGCATGGACAGACGCGCTGGTAGTCCGGGTCCTGTCCCACACAGCTGAACAGCAGCCTCTCCGACTGGACCGAGCAGGTGCCCGTTCCCTCGTTCTTGCTGGGAGCGTAAACCTCCATCATGTCGTCCACGGAGTCGCACTTCAGCCCGTTTCTATGGTAACGGAAGGGAAAAAGAGATGTTCGTTCTTTAGAAGCGTGACAGGCAGCAAGTTTGTCTTGTTTCAACATTGAAAGGGATGTATAACTAAGGCTGGAAAAGGAAAAAAAAAGGAGAAGGAATCACTAATCATTGTGACTGTGGGGAGGAAAGAAAGCATCTTTAATGCTGTGGAGAGATGCTGTCCATGGTGCTGATTGCCACTGTAGAGTGCAGACCTAACCCCAGACATTCTTAACTACTAGTAGTAAAGGTGTAATCTGAAGCTTTGAACAAACAATTCTTTTGAGTTTGCCTGAGTTCCCTGTAGGATTTATTGACCCTGAAGGATGCTTACTACTTTACGTTGTATTAATGTGTATTAATTTTATGATCCTATGTCAGTAATGATTTTCTTGTATCTTGATTTGTTATGTTTTTCTTGTAAGGGCTCCCTTGGAAATTAGTCATGTTAACTTTGAAAGGGAGGACCCTGAAGATTCTTAGATAGACAGATAGATAACAAATAAATCCGCTAAAACAATCTGAGCCGTACTTCTCCATGGCGTCCTTGTTGTTGAGTAGAGGGAAGTAGGAGGGTTCACAGATGAGCCCCTGGTCCTGGCAGGCTTGTTTACAGGACTGGCCCTTCCCAGCTAGCCGGGCCTGCAAGGCACTCTCCGGAGGCCACGCATGGGGCGACTGACAGAAATTCTGCAGGCGTACAAAGAACATACATGTACTAGTTATCAAACCCTTTGAATAGCCTAGGGCCAAAGCAAGTAAATTTTGACATCAGTACGCTGTTACAACATTTCTGAAGACTGTCTATATCTAAAATTAATGCATTTTTTTTTTACCCACTTTGTTTTATTTTTGCCCTCTCACAATAAATTTGGAGTATGTAGAGGATGTCATCCATAAAATTTACTTGCTGTGGCCAAATAGATTTAGAGCAGCTGTTACTTCACCTTCAATTCATCTAACATATTCAATGTCTATCAATTATTCCTTCTGGTATTTTTGCTTTGCCAGCAATTAGCCTTTGGATATGGATGTGTTTTCCTCGGTTGAGAAAAACATATTTTGCTGGTGTTATTTTTTGTCCTTTTCTTTCTTCTAATCTGTCAGTAGCCAATCAGAGCTTAGATTAGATATTAGCTACTGTTGTATCAGCCCTACAGCTTTGACTATGGCTAAACAGTCTTACATGACAATGACAGTTTACGCCACAGGATGTAAACTGACTCGGGTCTGTTGTGGAGGTCTTTTCTTATGTATGGTAACAATGCCAAAAGTGTGCAATAGGTGCAATATTATACTAATCCAACAGGTGGCTCTGCTGCACAGTACTCACATGTTTCTTTATGTACGTGCTAAGTAACTTTCTGTAACAATATGGAGCCTATAATGAACTGTTAAGGATGGAACATAAAAATAAGTACAGATTATGCTTATGTATTGTAACCTGCTACCAATAGTGTTATAGCTGCAATGCTACACTAATCCAACAGGTGGCTCTGCTGCACAGTACTCACATGTTTCTGTATGTATGTGCTAACTCTCTGCAACATTCCCTCCGCTGTAAACTCATAAGGCAGGTACGGGTCAACCTGGGGGGAAAAAGAAAAAAGAAAGATGACAATGTGTTTGGGGACAGCTCACACCCCACACACATGAAAGAACCCATCACACTTATCGAAAAGAGTAAAGGTCCTTCCCGGTGTGAGTGGCTCAAACCTACAGACTGGTCTTTGGGTTGACATCTTGTAAAGGTGATAGTCACCTGTTATGTCAATCCTTCCACAAATGTGTTAAATCCCAATAAATGAATAAATAAACAACTGTTACAGAAAAAACAATGCTCTTAGTCTTAGAAATACCAGGACTACATTATATTATTTATAAGGTTTGTCTGATTGTTTGGCTCATTAGAAATGTCAAAAAAGAATTAAGTGCTTGAAGCTGTCACGACATTGTAAAATATTTAGAATTTCTCATTTGTCTTATTTGATTGTAGTTCATTTATCATGCAAAGAGGGATTTGATTAACACACCACACAAGTAATGTATCCATTGATCACTTGCTGTCAGTCTACCGTAAATATTACTGGTAAATTGAAAATATAATATAAAAAAGAAAATTGCAAAAACATAACATAACCATAAGGAAAACTACTGCAAAACACCAACAAGGAAACAGAGACCAAAAGTAATGCCTCCCCATAAAGAAGTGGCCTCTTCCATTGACCCCACAACCTGGACTGTCAGGTCAGATTACCAACAAGTTCTACCACCTCTGACCTCAACTTCCTGCCATTCTGGACAAGTCTGACCTCTGGGGTCATCCTACTCACTGGCTTCCTGCCACTCAACTGCCAAGGTATTCAAATAACTATGAACACACATCACATCAGCACAGACACTGAAAAATATAGTATAAAAGCCAAAATTGCTCACCTTCAAATTTTTAATCTCAGTTAGCGCAGCCTCGAGACTGTCCCTGTCATCTATGTCTACAGTGTAAACATGAGGCTTCCCAACGAAAACCTCCACATAGGGGTGCTGCGACGTCAGCTCTCGAAACGTCGGCTTCCCCTCGAAAAACTTAGTGTTCAGTCTACTCTTCGGCTGCGTAAACTTAGGGTTTAGAAACACGCAGCCGCTTGCTATTGCTTCGAGTGGGGCAGGGCCCTCGTACGGAAAGCCCAGCCCAACGAAAAGTTTGGTCCTTTTTAGGAGATCGTATAACTGCTCGCTTGGCAACACTCCGTGATTGTTCACAAAACTTGGCACGTTTTCTAGCTGCTTCTGGTCGTCATTGTTCTTCGCGACCGTAGCGTGGATCTGAAAATGTTGCGCGAGCTCGTTCATGAGTTTCCCGGATCCCGCCCACATGTAGTCATTCTTCCCGTACACCAACGCTTGGTTCTGTTTCTTTATTCTCTGGATGTCCTGTATCTCTGTCTTGTTGAGGTGCTGCTCCACCACAAAACCCATGAAGGAGTTGTCAGGGGAGTGAGGGAACATGGTGAAGAACTGACGAGGGTTGAAGTTCCATCCACCCCAGGGAGACTTCCGGCTGCGCTGCTTGGCGTACGGCTGGAAGTTGAACTCTGGCTCGGTGCCGAAACTATCCACCACCCGGAAGTAGCACCTGCAAGAATGACAGGGAATTTTGAATGCTTAAATTGTTACTATACAAACATTAAGACTCAAACAGTAGACACATACTGGAACAATTTTCTATTGTGATTCCAATGTATGACTGAACGATACACATGTGAAACTTTGGTATGAACTCTGGCTTGGTGCCAAAACTATCCACGACCCAGAAATAGCACCTGCAAGAATGACAGGGAATTTTGAATGCTTAAATTGTTACCACACAAACATTAAGACTCAAACAGTAGACACATACTGGAACAATTTTCTATTGTGAGTCCAATGCATGACTGAAGGATACACATGTGAAACTTTGGTATAAACTCTGGCTTGGTGCCAAAACTATCCACGACCCGGAAGTAGCACCTGCAAGAATGACAGGGAATTTTGAATGCTTAAATTGTTACTATACAAACATTAACACTCATGCAGTAGACACATACTGGAGCAATTTTCTATTGTGATTCCAATGCAGGGTTGTAGCCAGCATCCGTCCTTCTGTCCTTTGACGGAATTTTGCAGCTGGGGACGGAAAAATGTTTGCCCATTCTGTTCTCTGTAAGCAAAATCTAACCCTCAAATTGCAGGAAATAGCGTTTCAAAATTTTCATTGGGAGCATGTCCCCGGACCCCCCCAGGAACGCCAAAGCCATTCATATCTAGGGGACGGAAAATGATTTCTGGTTGGCTTCAACCCTGTTCCATGCTGAAGGATACACAGTCATGTGAAACCCAATGGAATCATAGCTAATATCAGTGACCAACTACTCCACCCACAGAAACACAAGGACCTGCCAGTCTGCTGTTTGATAAATATAATATGCTTTTCTCCTAGGATTTGATTGATTTCCACTGAGGTACCACAAAAAAAGCGCATTGGAATCACAGTCTCTTTTGGTGATGAGGAAATCTTTCAGATATATTTTTTTGGATATTCCAAATCAAGAACCTCTAAATAAAAGTGCTTCAAGACTCCAGGCCAAACAAAGTTGTTACACAATAGTGTCATCACTAAGTTTTTTTTTAAACTCAGACACTCATTTTTGTGGTGTAACTGGTAGCGCGTTGGGCTATGAATCAAGAGGTCTTGAGTTTGATACCCACCATGCCTCCACACCTACATTATGCCCCTTATAGTGGGGTGACGCCCACTGAGCCTCTTCAGCTAATGTGTCTAAATGTGTGCCCAAAAACACACTACAGATTTGGTGCGCCAATGTGCCAACATCCACTGACATCCACCAAGAACCGTTTAATCTTTTTTTAAATCTTCATTTTACCGTACACAGTGCCTTGGTATGTATGCCTGCAATGCTGGTGTACACTATAGGGGTGGGTACCAGTACAGAAAATTCAGGACCAGGTCTGGATCTGAAGCTGGACCTGATTCAGAATGTGAAAAATGTGAATGGACGATACTCAGAACAATGGACCATTTCGCTACAAAGAAGTATGTTTTGTGGAGTATTTGACTCCCACTGGCATTCTAAAATCCTGCAAGACTAACTGCCTCAGAGTCAGAGTCTGTACAATTGACTTGGTAGAAATGACTATAAGCTCTACTATGCTTCGCTCTAGTTATTCTATTCGAAAGGCTAAGCCCCAAAACGTGTGAATTCCTGATCATATAATCTGTTTATTTTCTAATAGGTCCAACATCCAGTCCACAGAATTTTTTCAGGTCTGTTTTTTCCGGTCCAATAAGAAAAAACGTTTTTGTACTGGCACCCCTAGTGTACCAATGCTATATAGATGATACATACGCATAGTGCTGGATCCCTGCCATGCCTAAAGTCTTCTTGATCTGAGCCAGCCCCAGGATATCGATGTAGATGATGTCAGCGGGGGGCTTGCCTTTGATTGGACAGCCGCCCTTGTTCCTCTGCGAATCAAACGCCAGCTTGCTGAGGAAGATAAGAATCCCACAAACCAATCAGTGTACATGTTACATCTTAAATGATTCCCTGAAGGTGTCCAATAGGCATCTAAAGGCAACCAGGTAAGACTAAACTGGTTGAATGTGTAGATTTAAAAAAACTCCAATATCTTGTGTACACCTTACAGTCATACATGTCATACTGAAAATATGAAAGTCACTGCTTTTTCCTGGTCCAACCTTACTGCTCATCAATTGAGAATATTTTGTAATCTAACAAAATGGCAAACTTTATGATAAAGAAAGGAATTGCATGTTCTTAAAACTACAGACCAACAAGTACAGTTGTCCTGTAATTATCAATTGCTACATGATTGTATACATTTGTATGCAGAGATGATTTAATATTCATAAAGACAGCAAAATCCTATTTTGACTTAGTATGTTTGTGATTTAAACTTCAGAATCTAGTTTGCTTAGTAACTTGGTCTAGTACTTGCACATATCCGAGTACAGTCTTGATAACAATATACAGTATTGTCAAATCTGATCTCTGAGTTTGAATGACAAATATTACTATCAATGTAATGATGTTAAATCTTAATCACCATAAATGTTAGCAATAGTTCTTCAATAAACTAAATCAACAGAGTTATTTTCAACAGAAGAAAACTAACACAAAATAACACCCTGTAAATGTACAGTAGTTAGTAACTTTAAATTTCCTCTGCCCTAAGTCACTCAACTAGTATTAAACCATTCTATTCAGTACAGTCATATCAAAATAAATATGTACTGTACTAGCTAATTACAAACAAAACAGTATAGTAAGATGCATCAAAATAAGCTTGCTCAGTGGTTAGACTGCACATTTGCAAGGTCAAAGGTGAGGGCCCCTGACAACATGTTAACACAATAACAGTCCTTGTCTTGACCATGCTTTATATATGACATTTTAAGTGTTTTGTTTATTCTGGAAAGTTGAACTGTAATTTCCAAAACAAAAACTGGACGTATCAAATTTTCGACTGAACAGCACCTGACCAGTAAGTCCAATTTTTGTGTTGGAAATTACAGTTCATCTTTTTCAGAATGACTTCTACACACATGAACTTCCAAGTACTTTGGTTATGTCTCAGGAGCCTTCAACTTTGACATATCATCCACAATGCATCTGACTGTGCATGGTGCATTTCAAACCATGTGCTAGCTTATGATCAGTTTGACAAAAAGACAGGTTCGTACAGGAGATTCAAAGGGAACCAAAGTTAGACCTGGAGAGAGCCTGAACTCTAACATGTGCATTTCTTGCTTGGGTAACACACGTACATGTGTACAAGAAAAGTGGTGAACTTGAAAGACTGAAAAACCTTCAGGTGCAAAAAACAGAACCATGCAGGTGAACAACATCACAAACAACAACGTTATCAATACCGCAAACCGTAACCATGCCAACAACAAACAAACTCTTCCCAGGATCCAAGACAATAACAGTCATGCAAATCAAAGTGTGGTCAGAACCGAGTGGGTTTTTTTGTACGTGACGGTACAACACCACATGTAACCTGATCCCTTACCCGGGTCTGTGGTGTGTTTCTCGAGCGTGGGTACTACGCGACCCACGTGGGTTTAACCATCTGTGGATATAACACATCTCGGAGTAAGCTGGGAAACTATCTACATTTGTATGAGACACTGTACATGTACTTTGATTTGATATTTAAAGCAGAACAAAATGGAGTGCAAAACCTTTGGAATAATGCAAAACATACATTGTATGTGAAGAGCTGACTTCTGCACTGTAGTATTAAAAGTACAGTATGGAATGACTATGAGAACTGATAAATCAAGTCACATTTTCTCTGTGTGTGGCCAAAATCTACAGATTCTGGACCTGACATTGTACTGTAAATGCAGAAATGTTCGCGGTGGATTAATGTTCGCGGTTTTCGCGGTGACCACTTCACCGCGAATTTAAAACCACCGCAAACATTTTTCTACTATGATATCAGATTGCAGTCTACCATGGTGTTACCGCGAACTTAAATCCACAGCGAAAAATCCTTTTCCCGCTACCGCGAAATTAAATCCCCGCGAACTTAAAAACATTTACATATATTATCTACCAAAAAGAATACAATGATTGGATATCTTTCAGTCTATAATTTTCATTTTTTTGCTGCTTCTGAAAACATAACTTTTTGAACACTGATTCTACACATGCATGATACTGCCAGTTTCCTGAGTTTCAAATTGACAAACTCTTGCAGTCTAAGGAAGCCAAGAAAGTTCCAACTGTATCTCAGAACTATTCATTCTAAACATTACTATATGATTATGTCACTAAGTTTGAATTTGACAATTTTACGAAGGATAAAGTCTTGTGGTAGCTTCTTATTACCTTAACAATCTTAAATAGGCCTTAGCTATCACAATTTCAAAATGCATGGAACTCCTTCTTCCTTCCTTTCTTTTCCTTCTAATTTGGCACATATAAGTTTACTATCATGATTTTTCTAAGGACAGTGCACAGAAATTTAACTTTGTACCAGAGTTTCACTTTTAAAACAAAATACCAAATGGCATAGTTCTACAATAAAAAGGCTTACAGAGAAGTGTGTTGATTTAATGATAATAATAATCATTAATTTTGTATTTCTTTAATCACAATGCACTGAAATTAAACTTTGTATGAGTTTCACTTTTAAAACAAAATAACCAAATGGCATAATTCCAGAATAACAATGCATTGAATGATGCTTTAGTATTTTTTTTTGTCTTTGTAATGTTTATGTCATGCCTGCTGTGTCTAGTTGTTGCAATAATTTACTCCACACCAGGGCTCTAGCCAGCGTCCGTTTTTCCGTCAATTGACGGAAATTTGCTGCGTGCGACGGAAATTTTTTAAAACCAATCCATCAACCTTGACAGACAAAAATCCTTGGTGGAAGCTACAGGCGGCTTGGGGATGCTGTCCACAGCCGTAAAGCCACACACTGTTTGTTTTGCTATTGTTATGATTGTTGACTTAGTGTGTCGGCGCCCTTTCGCATACGATAATCTCATTAAAAACCAGTTTTTCAAGGTCTCAGTTCCGTCTTTCTAACTTAATTTTCGCGGTTTTCGAGACAATGGGAATTGGCTGACAGAAAAAAATTTCGAGCTGGCTAGAGGCCTGCTCCACACTGTAAGATCAATGGTATTCAGAGGTACTACTGCTAAGGGGCAACTCAGTAATGTTGATTTAATGACTAAAGATTGAAAAATTGATTATAGCGTGGTACATTGATTTAATGGCAACAGAAACTAGACAGTCATGAACTTACCTCTTCAGACTTTCTTTTGTGAAGGACAAATCAAGGTCATGCCCAAGGACGTAGACACTCGCGATGATGTCACTCCATTGGACAAGCTCTCCTAGCGGACCTCCGTCGAAAGCCTTCTCCCCGAAATGCCACTCAGACTCTTTGGACAAGAGTCCCAGGTGAATCAGGATCTAGAGCAAAGGGGAGTGGCAAAATAGAAGTTTATATATTTTTACAAGGGGCATGTAATTGAACACATGTAACAGTGGGGTTCAAGGACTGCTAAACTGAAGACGCCAAATGGCTTAAGCCTTTTGGCCGAACGGTTTGCACGTTGGATTTGTGATCTGCTGGCCCAGGGTCGATCCCGGGGTGAAGGCATGTTGTTTCTTTCTGTCTTTACTCCCTATGGTCTAGGCCCGGGTTTGATTCCCGGTGTGGGAACCAGTGAAACAACTAGGGAGTAGAAACAGAAAGAAACAACATGTCGACACCCAGAATCAAATCTGGGCCGGCAGAAAGAAAATTTCAAGAAATATTCAAACAAAAGAACTCCATTCACTTACAGTGGAGTGTGTTCTACTTAATCAATGGAAGCCTGTATGATACAGAATACTAACACCCGGTCCAGACCACCCGTATGGAACGTTATCGCAGCCAAGGTTATGACATAAATATCAAATATACAATCATGTGGTTAGGTACATTTAATACATGAGTCAGGATAGAGATTGTAATCTTGAAGAATCATCGGTACAGAAAATTCAGGTCTCTTTTACTTCGCTCTTGTTATTTCTTGGGCCGGTAAGCCACAGAACACGTGAACGACTGCTGACATAATCTGTTCATTTTCCAATCGGTCCAAGATCGGGTCCAAAGATTTTTCAGTTCCGGTTTTTCAGTACCGGTCCAACAAGAAAAAACGTTGTATATCGGTACACCATACCGGTACCCACCCCCTTATCATGACATGTATTGTGTGGATAGTAACAGATCCTTCAGCCTTCAAACTCAGTACCAGTCCTGATTAGTGAAAGGCACCAACTTAACCATTCAAGTAGTAACACTTATAACAGTCCCCTACATTCCACAAGAGGCTGTAACCCTTGAACAAAATAAGCTGAACAACCAAAATTCAGTAAATTAAAGTATTTCGCTCGCAGTGAATTTCATAAAAGATTAGGTTTACATGGAACAATTTTTTTACTGTTTTGCGTGTTTCGTAGTCTTTTTGATCACTCTTTGGCATCAAGAATCATATTCCAATTGCAAAATGTAGAGGGGTGCCCCAAATTTTGATTTTGGTTGCTCAGCGATTTGTTGGTAACAGAGCACAAGGAGTGCTTCCCTGTCTTCCATACACCACTTGTTAGTCACATCATTAGTACTCGACCAAAGAAAACTTTATAGTTGCCTGGCATCGGAGACGGTTGTGATGTTTAGCTGGCCATTCGGATCATCCTTCGGAACCTACAGTTTATATGTATATTCAATGTCAGATGGGCAACAACAGCGGGATTTGAACTCCAAACCTCTTGGTTCAAAGGCAGTGTCGCTATAACCACTGAACTACACACTATGCATGAATGTTAAGATTACATTAGATAAATTCATTATCTAATTCCCTTTTCTTTTCCTTGTTTGCCAGAGTGTTTGCTGCATCAACCCACACTGGGGCTATTCTATCCATGGGCTTCACTCACTCAGTGGTTCATTTGGTAGTTATAGGAACTGATTATTTATTGGTTGTAGAAGCTAACCATGACGCTGTATTCACCTCAAGTATGTTATTAATTAACCCTATATCATCTAACTATGTGCATACATTTTATTTACCCTTTTCTTCTTCCTGTTTGCCAGACTACTTCACTGGCTGTTACAATGTAGTTGACTCTGGCCTCTGGGGCCACATTCGCTCACTCGGTGCTTTATTTGGTGGCTATAGGTACCAACCATGCCTTATGACACTTAATACACATCAGGGCATGTCATTAACCCTATATGCTTACCCTTTTCCTGTTTGCCAGACTGCTTGCAGCATCCATACACTGTCTCTCCATGCACTTCGCTCACTCTGGGATTTATTTGGTATTCATAGTAACTGCTTTGACCATGCCATACGACAACCTTGGGGCATGTTATTAATCAACATTATACCATTTAACTGCATGGTCTTACCCTTTTCCTTTTCCTGTTTGCCAGACTGCCTGCGAGACTGTTAGCAGCCTCTACCCACTGGGGCCACATGCGCTCCACCCGCATCTTGATCCACAGGAGACTCTTGTCTGAACTCAGCATCCTCAGCAACGGCTCTCCATCCTCCTGAAGACTGGCCTGAAAAATTACAATCATCTCTATCAAACTCACTCACTCACCATCTGGTTTACCGTTTTCCATTGTGCCATCTTGCAAGGGATGGACGTTGCGGGATGTTGTTCAGGAATGATTGCAGATCTCCAGCTGCCTCTGTCAAGGGGGTTAGCTTTCTAATGGGCTCGAAATTCAATTTTTGGATTAGGTGCACTGGTGCACCCAACTTAAAAGATTGGGTGCACCAAAAAATTTTTGGGTGCACCACTTAAATCTAAGTAGAATGTCAAAAAAACCTAATAACAAAACTTAATTACAAGCTATCAAATACTTAAACAAGTAACATAACAGACATTTTTATTATCTTTCTAACACTTAGATCAAGAATATGATGTATACTAGTATACTTGATATCTTTCCATACATAAACCTAAGAAAATATTTAGGTGCACCCTGTGCACCCACTGAAAAAAATTGGGTGCACTGCTCCAATTTTGGGTGCACCTGGGTGCACATGCACCCAGTAATTTGAGCCCTGTTTCTGCAAGTTCAGTTTCTGAATATCTTCCTTGTCATTGTCTACCCATCTTCTCTTGGGGCGCCCATGCGGGTTCTGGCCCACTACAGACAAGTTCAAGACCTTTCTTGGCCTGTTGTCGTGGATCATTCTTTGCAAGTGGCCATACCATCGGAGTCTGTCGTAGCACACAATGTCATGGAGGCTGTGTAAACCTAACCTACACCTATTGAGCTGTTCAGATGACACTCTTTCTGATAGTCTTCTAGAGCATACAAAATTGTACACAAACTTTAGCTGCCATTAGAACACAAAACTTTGGACTTATTCAGTGGCAAACTTCCGACTGATTAACTGATTTGAGATCCAGGGATAAACAAGTCCACTAGCCCTATAGTCCCGGGCAAGTGAAAATGCCAATCGGGCAAGTGCATGTGGCTTCTCCACTTGCCCGATCGGACAAGTTAGCTTTTCTCCATTGAGTGAGATTTTGATGTACTTGCTACTTTTCAAAGTCATGACATCAAGCATTGATTAACACAGAAAATAGAGCCAATAACAAAAATTCCATTGAAGGCCATGAATATACATAGAAAAATGTCATTTAGATGGGGGATTCGGGCAAGTGAAAAGTTGGTTCGGGCAAGTAAATTTTTTAAGTACTTGCCCGATAGGACAAGTCAATTTTAGAAAACTTGTCCAACCCTGAGATCACTTTTTGTTATGTAAACAGATTCCTTCTTTTCGTAAGGACTCCATCTAATAGTAAAAGCGCTAGTTTCTCACCATTTCAGCAGGCTCTTCCGATGCAGTTGATGTGAAATTCTTGCGCCATATGAGAGGAGGGCACCACTGTTCAACCTACATGTCATATGCAAAAAATAATAAAACTCAGTGAGTACCGATACTAAAATTCATAGAAATCCATAGAAAGGATCTTATGTGATACTTTATAGGTGTAAACCAGGGCTCTAGCCAGCGTTCGTTTTTCCGTCAATTGACGGAAATTTACTGCGTCTGACGGAAAAATTTTAAAAGCAATCCGTCAACCTTGACGGACAAAAATCCTAGGTGGAAGCTACAGGCGGCTTGGGGACGCCGTCCACGGCTGTAAAAGCCACACACTGTTTGTTTTGCTATTGTTATGATTGTTGACAATGTGTGTCGGCGCCCTTTCGCATACGATAATCTCATTAAAACCGTTTTTTCAAGGTCTCAATGGCAACATTTACTACTTTGTAGTGTCATAGGGAAAATTAATTTTCGCGATTTTCACGACGATTGGAATTGGCTGACGGGAAAAAAAATCGAGCTGGCTAAAGCCCTGGTGTAAACACATTGTGTACAACCAAAAACAAATTATCCTTTCCAGGAGTAAATAAAGTATGATTCCTGTAGCGCTCACCTCACTCAGATAAACCAGGAATGAACACATGGATCCGTCCACGCCGTAATCCGCATAACACGGGTCCGTCGTCCAGAACCCCTTCATGAGAGAGAGAGAACTGGTTATTCAAACACACAATTCGAAATACAAGATAGTAGTCCAAAGACTGGAAGGTCTCCAATGGCCCAAAAGCATGGTATCCAACAACAGCCTGTGCCGCATCTGTAACACCATACCTCTCTCCGAAAAAGCCGAGCAATCTAGTGGTCTATGTTTGGACACATCCTCAGCATGCCACAAGACACACCTGCACAAAAAGCCCTTGAATTCGCCATTCTAGGTTCCAACAGATTCAAGGCACGCAAGGGAAGACATTGTATCAACCTGCTCAGCCTGCTGAAAGCAGACCTAAAGCACAGAGGTCGAGCTTTTCCTACAACAGCAAAGAAACTCCAGGAGCTTGAGGAAGCTTGCAGGATGCAAAGCACAATGGAAAAGGATGAAGAAAGACTGAATGCAGCTATAGGACTTTCCAAAGACTATAGATGCAGAACACAGTGACTGATGACGATGATGAGTCCAAAGACTAAATTGCCTCGTAAACAAATACAGAAAGGTGCTTGAGAGTCTAAAGTAATATCCTGCAATAAGTGCATTAATCTGATGATCATCATCAACATTCCCAATTAATTAACTGTAGAGTTCATACTCAATCTGCGATCATACTCTTCATTTAGTTCAATTTGATTCCGAAAATAGTTTCATCAGGTTGGTAGAATACTTAGTAGTTTACGTTTCGATGTCTCTCAGACACCTTCGTCAGAGCAAAAGCGCCACCTACATCGGCTACATATAGCAGTGAGAAGCAGAACTCCAGTTAGAAGCTCTGACGAAGGTGTCTGAGAGACATCGAAACGTAAGCAATGTAAGAACCTGCTGGTTGTGTAACAAGAATTCTCCTTCATCCTCCAATTTGATTGTTAAGCCAGCCTTGTGTCTGTACTGCCGTTATCTTGTTTTTAGTTCATTTTATTGTAACTTTGCAATTACTAGTATTACTTTAACTTTTTCTTCCGTTGATGCTGAGTTAGCTTATCCAATGTCAACCTTTGATATTTGTTGTATTTATAAGTTCCCGTTGACTTTGACTTGTTTTTATGTTTATGGAACAGAAGACTCACACATAAGTAGATATGCTTTTTGTCCTATGCTCCTTAAATAAATGTGAATAAAATAAAATAGAATAAATCTGCGAAAATAACTCTTTCTTACTTTCATCCACTCCACCTTCCCACCACAGTGCGGAAATTCCGGCGCGCTCGGAATCTCACAGCTCTCCGGGTGAACCACGCCTTCCAAGTTGCTCTTGATGTTCAAGGGCGCGTCCTTGACGTCTTGGTTTTTGCTGTGAGCGTCGAGTTTGTTGAAGCGCTCTTCCAAACTGTCCAGGCGTTTCAGCATGTCATTCAGCAAGACGGCAAAGCCCTTCTTCATATCTGTAAAGAAAAGAGTTACAAAGTTCAGTGACATCATGCCTACAAGTACCAAAGTTTTCGACCAAGGATTGATGTGTTTAATTCAAATATTATTCATTCTTTCCTACAACTATCATTGAGAGAATTTGTTACCACCAAGTACAGTAGGCGCACCCCGCACCCTTACTAGATAGCTTCAAACAGCATTTGCAGTCAGATATGCAAAGGTTTGCTGTAACAACAAGTCAGTGTAATATAACCAGCTGCTGCCGCACCACATGCCTACAAAACTGTTGAGTTACGCCGAAGGGCAGTTATACCGGCCATATCTATACCGAATTACAGATACAGAAATTGTCCAATCAGCACCAAGGACAGGAAAGTCTTTCCTAAGAGCAAAGAATGGTCAATATGCACAAAGAACAGAGAAGCCTTTTTCCCAGAACAAACTAAAATTGTCCAACCAGCACCAAGGACATGGAAGCCCTTTGCCCAGAATAAATTAAGATTGTCCAATCAGCACCAAGGACAGGGAAACCTTTTGCCCAGAATAAATTAAGATTGTCCAATCAGCACCAAGGACAGGGAAACCTTTTGCCCAGAACAAATTTAAATTGTCCAACCGGCACCAAGGACAGGGAAACCTTTTGCCCAGAACAAATTAAAATTGTCCAATCAGCACCAAGGACAGGGAAGCATTTTGCCCAGAACAAATTAAAATTGTCCAATCAGCACCAAGGACAGGGAAGCATTTTGCCCAGAACAAATTTGAATTGTCCAATCAGCACCAAGGGTTTCGTTGTGAGCGTCGAGTTTGTTGGAGAGCTCTTCTAAACTGTCCAGCCGTTTGAGAATGTCGTTTAGCAAGACGGCAAATCCCTTCGTCATATCTGTAAAGGAAAGAGTTACGAAGTTCAATGACTTCATGCCTTCAAGTATCAAGGTTAACAGCCAAGGATTGATGTCTTCAAATACTCAATCTTCCCTAGAACTACCACTGAGTGGAATTTGTTGCCATCAAGTACAGTAAGTGCTAGATAGCTTCAAGCAACACTTGCATTCAGATGTTCAAAGGTTCAGTATAATCTAAACAGCTCCTGTCACGCCGCATACCTGCAAAGTTAATGTTTCATGCCAAAGGGCGGCTTTACCAGCACGTCGGTAGAACGTACTGCGCCTGCGCAAAAATATAGACATGCTAAACTCCCGGTTTACTAAAGGACAGCATTTGAAAATGTACGTGCGTATATAAGGGTAAAATCCCGTGTATGTTTTACCATGAAACCATGTCTGTAAAATATACTGTGCAACAAGCGGGATTTCAATGCAACGTTGACCAAACCACCAGGATTCGCGCAGACACAGTACGTTCTACCGACGTGCTGGCTTTACCAGCTATATAGATACTGAGATTGTCCAATCAGCACTAATGACAAGGAAGCCTTTTGCCCAGACCCAATTATCCAATCAGCATCGAGGATAGGGAAACCTTTTGCTTACAATGGATTGTCCAATCAGCATCAAGGACAGGGAAGCCTTTTGCCCAGAAGCAATTATCCAATCAGCATTAAGGATAGGGAAACCTTTTGCTTTCAACAGATTTCAACAGTTTTGTATTGTAATTTTAAATTGTATGCAATGATTGTATTTTAACAATTGTACAAATTGATATGTATGTATGTATTCATGTGTGGGCCACGACACCAGCATATCGCTGCCTGTGTCCAACGTGTATTGTATTGTTTGCAATTCCAATAAATCAATCAATCAAATCATTGTCCAATCAGCACCAAGGACAGGGAAGCCTTTTGCCCAGAAGCAATTATCCAATCAGCATTAAGGATAGGGAAACCTTTTGCTTACAACAGATTGTCCAATCAGCACCAAGGACAAGGAAGCCTTTTGTCCAGAACCAAATATCCAATCAGCATTAAGGATAGGGAAACCTTTTGCTTACAACAGATTATCCAATCAGCACCAAGGACAGGGAAGCCTTTCATCCAGACCCAATTATCCAATCAGCATCGAGGATAGTAGGGAAACCTTTGTTTACAACAGATTGTCCAATCAGCATCAAGGACAGGGAAGCCTTTTGCCCAGAACCAATTATCCAATCAGCATTAAGGATAGGGAAACCTTTTGCTTTCAACAGATTATCCAATCAGCACCAAGGACAAGGAAGCCTTTTGCCCAGAACCAATCATCCAATCAGCATCAAGGATAGGGAAACCTTTTGCTTACAACAGATTGTCCAATCAGCATCAAGGACAGGGAAACCTTTTGCTTGCAACAGATTGTCCAATCAGCATCAAGGACAGGGATATCTTTCCCAATAACAAAAGTGTTACATCGATACAGATACAGACATTTTGAATGGTGACATATTTAGGCCTACCGCCTCATGTACTAATGTAGACTTCAGGTGTAATCCTCAAGCATCAAACCTTTGCATATACAACATAACCTAACATGTTTAACGACAACAGTAGGGGTGACCAGGGCACTGAGCAGAAAATGTAAGCCAGAGCCGAATTGCACTTTATGTACATGTATGTGGCTAGACTGTTTTGCCTTCTTTACTTGAATGTGCCAGCTATCTAAGACCAGGTGGTCTTCTTTCAAGTACTATAATTGAACATTAGTATACAGTAGAAGCCAGTTAATTGCACAAAGGATAATCGCACACTTCTGTTAACTGCACGGCATCCCAAAATCCCAAACTGGTGCGGTCAAGCTTAATAGCTTCGCATTATTGCACCATCCGGATAATTGCACGAAATTCACTGGCAAATAGGCCGTGCAGTTAAGCGGCTTCTAAGTTGTACAATATATTCTTTACATGTAATTGCCATTAGAAAAATGAGACCTTTGGCATGAAAATGTCAAAGTTACTGGTTAAAACACAGCATAAGGGCCCAAATGACAGCGCAGGGCATCCAAGTCCCATACAGGGGCCCCCTATGCTCAACTGACCTGGTGAAAACTCTGGTATATTTGCAGGGCTCAAAATTCATTTTTGGGATTAGGTGCACTGGTGCAACCAGCTTAAGAAATTGGGTGCACCAAAAAATTTTATAACTAAAATAAAATATAACCTAATAATAAAACTTAGTTACAAGCTATCAAATTCTTAAACAAGCACCATTACAGACATTTTTATTATCTTTTTTTACACTTAGATGTCAAGAAAATGATGTATTCTAGTATACTTTGATATCTTGACATACATAAACTTATGAAAATATTTGGGTGCACCCTGTGCACCTACAGAAAATAATTGGGTGCACAGCTCCAATCTTGGGTGCACCTGGGTGCACACCCAGTATTTCAAGCCCTGATTTGGGAATTTCAAGCCCAGATTGATGTACGGAACAATATTGACATTGATGAATCATCTGTCAAATTTTCAAGGTCAAGATAAATCAACACCCATATCCTCAAGGTCAAATTGAATCCACATGCAGCTACTGTAATTAAGTAACTCCCTGCAGTTTCTGTGCAAAGATATCATTAAGGAAAGTATCATCCATCTTAATTCAAGTTAAATCCCTGAGGAGGACTCATTAATCATACTTCAGTTCATATTTAAGTACTAGTAATAACAGGGAAAAATACAAGTGTGCAATTTTTGTGTCTATCAGTATCAATCAATCAAATTCAATAAATGGAAAGTAATTGAGACGTCGACTGTCTTGTGAAATTACTGCATTTTCACTTTTGCAGTTGTTGCAATGCCAGCAAAATCATAACACTTGTCTAAGAATATACTTCATAACATAAATAAAATGAAAAAAATACTGAGATTGTACTGATAATCTACTGACTGTATATCAGAATTGTGAACTTTAAAAAGATCTTTTTCCTCCTCTTGCAAAATAGAAACAACTGCAAACATGAATGCATTTACAGTTAGTTACTGTATACCGTATTTGTTGAAACAATGCCTTTACTTATGTTAACAGGTGTGCAGAGTTACGACATAGACTGTAACCCTCATGTTGGATGTTCACTACTATCAGAAGGGTGTATATTTTGTACAAACTAAAGAATTTATTGTATAAAGATACTTGAGAGTAATCAATATAGTTGTATTTTAGTGTCATTGGTGACACATACGTGTACTTTAAAAGATCAATAAATTTTCCTCCAGGCTTCGCACAAAGCTGTTTCATGTCCGCGACCTTCAATGACATCTGCAACAGTCTTGGTATTGATCGACAAGCTCGAGTGTATTGGGAGACAAAGGGAGTATCATAAATCATTATGGCGTAAACCTGGTATTGGCATAGTTATAAAGAGAAAGATGTCACGGCACATAGCAGATACTGACCTGGAAATGCATGATAAAAATCACAAAAACAACCAAAAGAAGCGGACAAGGGTCTATGCAAAGACATCAAACAGCCAAAAGTTTTGAAATTGTCTCTGAATGGTTTTGGAAAAATATACATAATTATTTTGTAGTTCCTAGTAAAAATTATGTTAAGGGATTATGTACAGGCTGACGTCCGTACCACAAAGGGAACACTGGTATAGGAACAAAACTGTGAACATTAACAAGTTGTCAGCTATTTGTTTGGTCTCCTACGTAGGGTTAATGGCCTAAACCTGCATAAATTGTTTTATTTGCAAAATCATGCCTGAAGGCTATATATACGCAATTGATTGTAGTACAGTCCAAAATTAGTAATGTGTAGAAAATAGTGTGATACATAACACTTTGATCTAATCAATGATACAATATGAATGTTTAACATCTTCTTTGAAGGCAGTGGTTAATGAATTGTCCCACGTTTTGTATAATGATTGGATTTTGTGCTGGAGGAAAGTTTAGCATTCTGCTACACGTATGATTACTACCAATACAGATGAGCTTCAATGATAAATCTTCTGATGCCTGCACCACAAAGGGAAACCGGTATGGGAACAAAATTGTAAACTTAACGAGTTGTTAACGAGTGCCTCTCGTTTGGTCTACAAGGTTTAATGGACTAAACCTGATAGCTGCATAAAATTCACTGACAAATAGGTCATGTGATGAACAGGATTCTACTGTATTATGGTCTCATTGATGAGTTTCTTCTTCCCATAGACTTCTATGTTATAATTCGTGGTTTAAATGGGCGCGTTCATAATGAAGCTACCTGAAATTTCAGCAGATTTTTCATTCTACGAGGGGCGTTCAATAAGTAATGCCACCGACCCATTTCCCATAGCAGGAGATTAATGAAACTTGGCACAGTTATTAGTCGTTCTCTATATAGGAACCACCCAAAGTTATGCATTTCTTCCATCGTTTGATGCAACTCTGGACACCGTTTTTATAGAAGACCCCAGGTTGGTCCTCCAACAGATGCCTCATCGATGGCAGAAGAGGGACGACCAGGTTTGGGAGCTGTTTCCACAGACTTACGGCCATGTTTAAATTCACGATGCCAGCGTTTTACAAGGTCATATGATGGGGCATCATCACCATAAGTTTCTTTCATTTCATCAAAAGTCTTCTTTGGTTTGCGTCCTTTCAAATACAAAAACCGGATCACTGTGTGACACTCAACTGGCTCCATTTCACACCTGTTCCATTTCACACCTGACTCTATTCAAACACCAGTACATCAGAAACCTCAATTAGTTCAGAGCTGTTTTTTGCAACATAATTCATAGAGATATAAATCATTACAAATGCAAAATTTCATCTAGATCAAACAACTGGAAGTGAGTCAGGGGCATAACTTATTGAACACCCCTCGTATGTCGAGCACATTTACCCTATATCGTGGGGAAAAATTGCCAACGTAAACTATACATAGCAACTTTTTTTTATAGCAATTAAAAACTACGATTAGTCAATCCCCACAAAAGGCACTTTTTCCCTGCTAGTGTACAACCGTATCACTCAGAACCCACGACTGTGTACCTCCGACCTAGCGCGCGGCTGCAAAAATTTACCTGCTAATTTCTTCAGTTACAAACAAGATTTCACCAATCTAACTTTTGAGATCAGTTCCGCTGGCTAAAAAGGAATTTCTCACCGCTAAATACATGCGTCCGTGCAGCCGTTTATTTTTTGGCTCGGATCTCTTTAAGGGTACCCACTCGGAGTAATACATCAATGAGACCTTATACTATATTTACTGTCCACAGGTGCCATAACTGTTGCATGCATAATGATGTTTGTGTTGGAGTGTACTTCCTATGATTACTACCAACACAGATGAGCTTCCATGATAAAGATTTTAGAACCTTCTTGGCAGGCTTTTAGCTTAGATTTTATCATAGGGTGTCCAGATTTCTTGCCGTTTGGCGAGCGCTGCAGGTGCGCACGGTGGTCCGGTTGCTATGCTTTTGTCCGCGTTGTCAGGGTAATTTGCCCCGCCCAAGGCACCGCGGGGTGCCAACCGCGGCCCTGTGTCCATGTCTACACACTGATACATATTGCTAAATATTTCTCAAAATAACGCATGTTTGGTGGTCATGTCAAGAAACAGCAAAAATCACTTAAAGAGAGGATATGTTGAATTTTCAAATTCATACAAGTACAAAAGTGACACTTATACTCTGCGTTCAAAATACCCGATCAAATCAGACGAACGTGAGAAAGGTTACTATAGGTGACCGAACTTTGAACTTTGCAAATTTTCCTCAAGGGATATTTTTCTAATTTACGCACTAAACATTTGTTGAAGTTGTAGTCAATGTTCATAGCGATAATTTTTTAGTTACAATCCTTTTCCGCCGATGTCTGTGACATTAAAGATTATTTTCCAAATTTTGGGCCACATTTCCTCACATTTTCCTTCCGTATTTCCCGTGAGCCTGATTGGAGCGAACAGACGACGTCATCAAAATGGCGGCGAAGTTTCGCTCTCCAGGCCCATGTTGTTTTCGCCGAAAAATCCCACGAAGATCAAAAGATATAGGCCAAAATATGAAGCTTGTGCTTATTTCAAACAGTGCACATGGCTGTAAGGGTTTGTTTGGGACTTATAATGAGCTGTGTCGGCCTCAATCAAAGCAGACAAGATATACAAGATGCAAATAAGTGAGAAATACTTCTATTGTATTCGCTGAGCGCCTCAAGCCAGATAATTGCCCGCGATTTTTAACTGAACGAGTTCTGTAGTAAATTTCTTATCCAATCCTCGGAAACGAGATTCAGAAACTGCTGTAGTTTTCAAGTTTTTTTGTATATGGGCACCACCGTCCAGCTTGTACAGTCGTAGGGCATTATGCAATCTCCCGGCTTACCTATGATCGTTAGGAGACTCTCACAAAATTTCACGAAAACTTTGCTTCACGGGCCGGGAGAATTTGTACAGTTAGAAATGTTGAAAGATGCTTGAATAACATACGTCTGGGCTGTACCTCTTGTGATTAGAAATACATGCATGCCGGTAAAGTAATGTGACAAACTTGAACAAGGAGACAAACGGGAAAATGGCGTCGGTTTTATACAAGACAAAGGAACCCGGTCTGCTATCAAACAACAACACTCTCTTTACCCCACGCCCCCACCCTCCTTCACATTTAACTAAATTGATTTACTTCTGTGTGTTTTAATAAAATTCAAATCTTTTCTGTAATGTACCATTTCAAGCAAAAGGACTCCAGAAGTTTACCACGTATTAAAAGCCGAATACATTCAGCACATTGATTCATACATGGCGTGGGTTTGTAAACAAACTGGAGGGCCGACCGGTCTAATCCAGCTCCCTCGTCAAATAATCCCCTTTCTTCCCCAGGCTTTGATTTTCATTGTGTGCTTTATTACAAGTTGCATTTATATTTACAGAGATGTGGATTTTTTTATTTCAATTTTCCTATCAAGGACGCCAGAACTGGCAAAAAGCATGCATGTCGAACACAAGCCGACACATCAAACAGCGGCTTGTGCATGCATAGTCTGTTACCGCCCGTATTGAATCACGAACTGTAGTTCATTATAGAAATACATGGGTGTAATGAATTATTAGAAAGAATACGTTATTGAATCGGAAAGCGAAGGTTGATATTTCCGAGGCGTTGATTGTTGAAAAAGTAATAGAACAGGACAGGGCCAGAGTCAAGCCGGTAATTTAATTTGTACATTTCTCAACCAAGGGCGCAAATATGTAGCAAGGGAAGTGTTGCTTCCATGGATATGTTTTGAAAACAAAATATATATAGAAAGTCGACTTCATCGACAAACTATCCGTACTCTGTCGGTTAATTTCGTGTGTGTTTAGCGTAGCGCAGATATAATTTACGTAGGGAAGAAGTTCAAGAACGGATTTTGTTTACAAATGGCGACGGGTTCCGCGCGTCCCCTGCGACCGCGCGGTGAAGGCCCCGGGGAATGTCGGAAACTGATATTTCCTTGCATGACCTTAGTTTCGGTATTTTATAAATATTGGTGGCAGAATAGGCGAAAATGTAGCAAAGAAGGACTGAGTGGGCTGTGTCAGTAAGACGCATCATCGTGGGAATGACCGGTTTGAAAGCTTGGTTATTGTTTACTATGCAAACAGGGGAACAATTGGGGCGGAGACAGGCGTGCATTTGAATGGGGAAGTTCGCGGGAAAAATTCTGCTAGTCTAGGTGCGACCAAAACATTTCTAGTTCCCGCCCTCAAAGGTGTGAACCAATCAGCTATTGTTGCCATTAGTGAAATGGTTGATTGACATTGATTGACAAGATAGGATTTTCAGGGCCTTTTAGACCATCGTGGCGAGTATTGCAGGGGGTCTGGGGACATCCTCCCTCAGAAAAAAAATCTCCATTTCCCACATTTTGAGGT
Source organism: Branchiostoma floridae (assembly GCF_000003815.2). Lineage (NCBI taxonomy): Eukaryota > Metazoa > Chordata > Leptocardii > Amphioxiformes > Branchiostomatidae > Branchiostoma > Branchiostoma floridae. The sequence continues at coordinate 18,472,933 of NC_049996.1, read as the reverse complement.
GCAAATTTGTGGGAATGAAGCAAATTTACTGTCAGACAGGCCACATGTGACCTGTAGCATCCCTGGTCAATCAGAATTTCATGCTTGTCAGAGGATGTGCTCCCCAGTCTAAGGGCGTACAAATCGAGTTATTTTTTAAAAGGCCGTACATTGGCTAAAAGCCTGCTTCTTGGTGAAGGAAAATAAAATGGCTTACCAAATCTGTACCCAGCTGCTGCAGGTTCGTCTGGATCTTCCAAAAGCCCGTCCGGCGAGCTTTCCGCTTTCTTCGCCATCTCCTTCACGTAGTCCCTACTCATGGAGAGGATTTGTTTCCTCAGAGCTTCGCTCCCATCAGTCCTGTCCCTCGTCAGGGTGAGGTGTATCAGGGTGCAGCCCCACGCAAACCCTAACAGAACTAGGAGCATGCCAATCCGTCGTGACGTCAGCTTCAGCCAGGGGCGTTGCATCGTGGCTGGAGCGTATGTAGCAGAGACTTTGTTTGAATTTTTGTCCCCCGCAAAATGGAAAGTGTCTGCCTCTATCCACTGAAGACGCTGCACATGGCGAAACCAGTTTGGCCGACAGGGCGAATAAAAGTTCAAAACTTGAACTATGCGTTTTACTGAGGGACAACTCCAGTGTGCAAGATGTCGGTAGCTTGAGGAATTAATACACTCTACTATATACAAAATAGAGAGTGTTTCTGCGTACTATAACTTAAACAGCTGTCACAACCGGCGTGCAACCTCAGCTCCCCCCCAGGGGCAAATCAAGTGCCTTCCATGGTCGGGTGTCTGCTGTGCCGGATCTGGAACAAAAGAGGGAAGTTATTACACATGTACATCCTGGTACCTGTTGACATGACAAGGATGTACAGTACTTATCTTATCTGTGGTTAACTATAACTATCTGTATCTATATAGCCGGTATAACCACCCTTCGGCATAACACACCAGCTTCTGTATCTGTATCCGGTATAACCGCCCTTTGGCGTAACACACCAGCTTCTGTATCTGTATCTGTATAGCCGGTATAACCGTCCTTTGGCGTAACACACCTGGTCCAGCTTCTGTATCTGTATCTATATAGCCGGTATAACCATCCTTCAGCGTAACACACCAGCTTCTGTATCTGTATCTATATAGCCGGTATAACCACCCTTCGGCGTAACACACCAGCTTCTGTATCTGTATCTATATAGCCGGTATAACCACCCTTCGGCGTAACACACCAGCTTCTGTATCTGTATCTATATAGCCGGTATAACCCCCCTTCTGCGTAACACACCAGCTTCTGTATCTGTATATAGCCGGTATAACCGCCCTTTGGCGTAACACACCAGCTTCTGTATCTGTATCTGTATAGCCGGTATAACCGTCCTTTGGCGTAACACACCTGGTCCAGCTTCTGTATCTGTATCTATATAGCCGGTATAACCATCCTTCAGCGTAACACACCAGCTTCTGTATCTGTATCTATATAGCCGGTATAACCACCCTTCGGCGTAACACACCAGCTTCTGTATCTGTATCTATATAGCCGGTATAACCGCCCTTCAGCGTAACACACCAGCTTCTGTATCTGTATCTATATAGCTGGTATAACCGCCCTTCGGCGTAACACACCAGCTTCTGTCTATGTATCTATGTAGCCGGTATAACCGCCCTTCGGCGTAACACACCAGCTTCTGTATCTGTATCTATATAGCCGGTATAACCACCCTTCGGCGTAACACACCAGCTTCTGTATCTGTATCTATATAGCCGGTATAACCGTCCTTCAGCGTAACACACCAGCTTCTGTATCTGTATCTATATAGCCGGTATAACTGCCTTTCGGCGTAACACACCAGCTTTTGTATCTGTATCTATATAGCCGGTATAACCACCCTTCGGCGTAACACACCAGCTTCTGTATCTGTATCTATATAGCCGGTATAACCGCCCTTCGGCGTAACACACCAGCTTCTGTATCTGTATCTATGTAGCCGGTATAACCGCCCTTCGGCGTAACACACCAGCTTCTGTATCTGTATCTATATAGCCGGTATAACCGCCCTTCAGCGTAACACACCAGCTTCTGTATCTGTATCTGTATCTACATAGCCGGTATAACCGTCCTTCAGCGTAACACACCAGCTTCTGTATCTGTAACTATATAGCCGGTATAACCAGCCTTCGGCGTAACACACCAGCTTCTGTATCTGTATCTATATAGCCGGTATAACTATAACCGTCCTTCGGTGTAACACACCAGCTTCTGTATCTGTATCCGGTATAACCGCCCTTTGGCATAACACACCAGCTTCTGTATCTGTATCTATATAGCCGGTATAACTATAACCAGCCTTCGGCGTAACACACCAGCTTCTGTATCTGTATCTATATAGCCGGTATAATCGCCCTTCGGCGTAACACACCAGCTTCTGTATCTGTATCTATATAGCCGGTATAACTATAACCGTCCTTCGGCGTAACACACCAGCTTCTGTATCTGTATCCAGTATAACCGCCCTTCGGCGTAACACACCAGCTTCTGTATCTGTATCTACATAGCCGGTATAACCAGCCTTCAGCGTAACACACCAGCTTCTGTATCTGTATCTATATAGCCGGTATAACCGCCCTTCAGCGTAACACACCAGCTTCTGTATCTGTATCTATATATAGCCGGTATAACCACCCTTCAGCGTAACACACCAGCTTCTGTATCTGTATCTATATAGCCGGTATAACCACCCTTTAGCATAACACACCAGCTTCTGTATCTGTATCTATATATAGCCGGTATAACCGCCCTTCGGCGTAACACACCAGCTTCTGGATCTGTATCTATATAGCCGGTATAACTATAACCGTCCTTCGGTGTAACACACCAGCTTCTGTATCTGTATCCAGTATAACCGCCCTTTGGTGTAACACACCAGCTTCTGTATTGTATCTATATAGCTGGTATAACCGCCCTCCGGCGTAACACACCAGCTTCTGTATCTGTATCTATATAGCCGGTATAACCACTCTTCGGCGTAACACACCAGCTTCTGTATCTGTATCTATATAGCCGGTATAACCACCCTTCGGCGTAACACACCAGCTTCTGTATCTGTATCTATATAGCCGGTATAACCGCCCTTCAGCGTAACACACCAGCTTCTGTATCTGTATCTGTATCTATATAGCCGGTATAACCGCCTTTCAGCGTAACACACCAGCTTCTGTATCTGTATCTATATAGCCGGTATAACCGCCCTTCAGCGTAACACACCAGCTTCTGTATCTGTATCTGTATCTATATAGCCGGTATAACCGCCCTTCAGCGTAACACACCAGCTTCTGTATCTGTATCTGTATCTATATAGCCGGTATAATCGCCCTTCAGTGTAACACACCAGATTCTGTATCTATATAGCCGGTATAACCGCCCTTCGGCGTAACACACCAGCTTCTGTACCTGTATCTATATAGCCGGTATAACCCCCTTCAGCATAACACACCAGCTTCTGTATCTGTATCTATATAGCCAGTATAACCGCCCTTCGGCGTAACACACCAGCTTCTGTATCTGTATCTATACAGCTGGTATAACCACCCTTTGGCGTAACACACCAGCTTCTGTATCTGTATTTATATAGCCGGTATAACCACCCTTCTGCATAACACACCAGCTTCTGTATCTGTATCTATATAGCCAGTATAACCGCCCTTCGGTGTAACACACCAGCTTCACAGGATGTACAGGATAAGCAGTAATTGGTCGCGATCTCAAGGTAGAAAAACTGTAAATTCTGTTGCAATTCAAAGGAAGGCTCTAGCCTAGTCAAAATGCCAGGTATTATTACGTACACCAGTGCACATACATGTATCTCCAGAAATGAATTTCGAGCACTACTGATGCATGTTGGTGCCAAAACTTTGCCTGAGTCTAGAATAGAATACATAATAGATTATCAGGCTTTGGCAAACTATGCAGACACACTTTGGTGTCATCGATGTTATAATATAAACACTAAGTTACAAGTAACCATTTACACAGCCAGGTACATTTGTTATGTACACCTATCTCAAAAAATTGTCATTTTGAACACTGCAGCCGCGGTTAGTTCCAAACATTTGCCCGAGTCCACAATAGTATACATGATAGATTATCGGGCTTTGGCAAAATATGCAGGTCAGGACACAACAGTGCAATAAATTATTTACTGCAGTGCACTGACTGGTGTTAAGGCTTTAGGAAGTCATTAGCATCTGACACCTAGATATATCAGTGATAATGGATAAACGGGTAGGCGGGGGATCCACCAGAAACAGGTCTCAAGATACAATGTTTCTGTGTGCCCAAAACTGGAGCTGTGCATTTATACAGAAAGCCACTTTTCTCTTGAAATTGCTGCAGAACCCACAAATTTTAGAACAGGTGGGGCTTTTCGTCTCCCTCTGCTTCCAAAAAAAAATCAAACCCAACCTGTTTAGAAATAGCCAACTCTAGTATTACTGTAGAATATTGTTCATAACTATCCATTGTCACTTGTATATCTACTATGTTTTTACCATGTACTTGCAATTAGCCCCCGGGCACGAACTTGCAAATAAACTTCTTCTATATTTATACTTTTGACTGTGAGATAGGTGTAGGGTTACTAACTGAACACGTAGAATTAGACAAATAGTTATTCACAATGAAGAGTGAAGGATTGAGAAGCTGCATCCAGACAGCATCTGACATATTTTGCACTACTGTAAATGCATTTAATTTCGTGGTAGCGGGAAAAGGGAATTTTTGCGGTGGTGGTAGCACCATGCACTGTAGTCTCTTCCTGCCGTGGAAAAATGTTCGCGGTGCACGTGGTTCTAAGTTTGCGGTGGAGTGGCCACCGCGAAAACCGCGAACATGAAACCACCGCGAACATTTCTGCATTTATACAGTATTCTACACACTTCATTTGTAGGAGTACAACATGAACTAAGGCTCCAAAACCATTTGAATACAGTCAAACCTGTATTAGGGGCCACCTCTACAGAGGGGCCACCTGCCCATAGTGGCCACTTTTTGTCGGTCCCTTGGGTACATGTATATGCACTGTTATCCCCACACAAACTGGAGCTGTGCACAAAGATCTCTGAAAGTTTGAGTGTGGGTGCACCTGAGTACACCTACATGTAGATTTTAAGTTTTGTAGGGTTATGCTCGTATTTAGGTACTATTGTACAAGCTAGAGTACATTGTATACAGCATTTTCTTAACATTAATGTGTCTGAAAAAATTAGAAAATAACTTTCAAGATTGGTTAGAAAATTTGAGTATAGTCATAGAATTTCATACAAACCTCAGCCATTTTGTAACACTAACAGGATAGGTGAATGTCGACAGTATTTCTGTGACACACTTATTAGCCTTCTGGTATGTCTTTGGGGGACAAAACACAAAAGAGGGTGTGGTGCTGTGAACCAATGCAAGCATGCCCTGTGGCACAGTTTGACACTGACAAGAGGAAAATTGTGTACCTGGGTCAGACGTGCTGTCACAGCCATCCTTAGGCATGCATCACATAAAAATATCTTACCTGGATGGCCTTGTCGGCTCTTCCCAGAGGTCCAGTGTGAGGGGGTAGGTAGTCACGGGAACATAAATATATCAATATTAAAACAAACAAACAAAAAGTACCCACGTCTGATCCATTTATTTTGTTAGACCCACTTGAAACGTGTAACACTAACAGGTGGACTGTTTGGTTTGGATGGTAAACTGCCTTTTATATATATATACTTGTCACTTAAGTACAGAAAGCTCTAGGAAAGACCAAGGAGTTTTTATTTACCAACCATTACTAAGGATCTGCCGCACACCCCTTAGCCATCTTAACTCCTTGCCGAGTCCGTGGCCAGCTTTATGATACTATCTCATACCACCGTAGGACTAGATCTGCTCTAGTTGATTACTAGTACAGGGAGCTACATACTACTAGTTTAAGCCTTAAACTGCCAAGCCCGGATATATCCGGCACACATATACATGCCCTGTGTGCCGCGCCCGGATTTATCCGGGATAGCATATTCCCCCGAAGTAGCAGCTGTGCGTGCATGTAGCGCACGAACCCCGGAAGTTAGGGACTTCGGCCTTGTTCAGGGGTTTCTTTTTTGGAGGTACTGAGAGCGTTTTATAGGGCTGAAACTCTCTGGCGGTTTAAGGGATAAGCTGTGTGACTGTACATGTGAGGCCATGGTAGACTGTACTAGTATTTCTCTACTTGAAGTGCTACTGTAACACAATCCAATGTATTTTCCTTAGATTTTCGATAAGTGTGGTTTGATCTTTAATGTGCTCGAGGAGTGGCTCTCCTCAAACACATTTTTGTTTATATTACAGTGTTTGATTAGTCTCAGGTTGGGGCTATTCAATGAGTAAGGCACTGCAGCTTTTTTAATTACATGCATGGATTATACAAATGTACAAGGTATTATTATTCATAGGAAGGGCTCTTGCCAGTCTTAACTGTTGTCTTTGCTGCAGTGTTCAAGCTACCACATGGTACAGCAAAAACCGCACTGTTGAATTCATTGCTTTACACAAGGAGTTTATTTTGCTGTACAAGGGAAAATGAAGTTATTGATACTGTAATTCACTTTGTCTTCTCGGTACCAAACTTTCAGGGTCTGAGAAAATTTAACTTGTTCTCGGAACTAAATGTTCACTGTGGTGGCAGGTGGGGGTGAAAAAGTCTTGTTTATTATTTTTTATCAGTTCACGTTACATTCATCACCGTGAAAACCGTGAACATAAAAGTACATTGAAAAAATCACTCACTAGTTGAAACAATGGACCGATCCCCAAACCCCGCCTCCTGTTCGAACATGGTTCTGTTTCGAACACCTCCGTCAAAAACAGCCATTTCTGTCCCGCTGTGGCAGTTTTTGACAGAGGTGTTCGAAATAGAATAGGGGGTTCTATTTGTTCGATATGGCGTTCGACAGGATTGGTCCATTCTGTGGTACAGACAATTAAAGTAATGTACTACTTAAAATTGGATTTGCAAGGGAGGCGTCGCCATGAAAAATGAATCTGTCACAAACATTTTAAGATTTAGCTGTCATGGTTATCATCTAGAATAAATTAGAATAAAACAGAACAGATCTAGAAATTAGAATGGAATGTACGGTACTTATCTATGAGAATGACCTTGCATTAGCCTGGGTACCATCCAGATGGTATATGTAGTTGCTTTTGCTACCGCCTAGGCAACTGTACATTGCATATTCAAATCTTTCGTTGGTGACGTCAGTTAATGAGCAAATCAAGGTATTTTCTGGAGTGCTCATTCAAACTGGCGTACTAATCCAACACCTGTTTGAATACAGCGATCAGTATAATAACCATTTCAAGTTTCATGCGACTGGTGGGGAGCTTGTGTTCTATTGTGGCTTCAGATGGTCTAGGGACCAATCAGCGCCTTCATCCAGAATTTTGACAAGAATCAATTATTCCAGGTGTTAGAGACATTGAAGTTCGGAATAGCTAGAGAAGCAATTGTATAGTGTATGATAAACATCAGAGCAAACTGACTTTTAGAGTAACTGCTTTTTGGCATATCTTATTAGTGCCTGTATGTCAAATCTTCATATGCTTTTTGGCATATCTTATTACCTGGATGTCAAATCTTCAACTGCTTTTTGGCATATCTTATTAGTACCTGGATGTCAAATCTTCAACTGCTTTTTGGCATCTTATTAGTACCTGGATGTCAAATCTTCAACTGCTTTTTGGCATATCTTATTAGTACCTGGATGTCAAATCTTCAACTGCTTTTTGGCATATCTTATTACCTGGATGTCTAACCTTCATCGACGTGTCGAGTAAACTACTATTCGGATGGTACCATGGCTAGCCATGCCTGAACTAAGTTCAAAGAATCAGAGAGTGTAGGTTAGCGCTGCTGTGTGAAGTGGCAGAAATTCCTCCTCAGTCCTGTTCAACAGGTTGAGTCAACCTGTAAGTGTAACTTCCCGTGTCAAGCATGTGTCCTGATTTCTGGGCGCAAAACTCATGTTTGGGAATAGGTACACACTGATACCTGGTAAAAAATCTTTAAAGTTTAAGTGCACAGAAACAAACTTGCACAACATAAAATTGAGTACAATGTCAGTGCAGGTACTAGTATGCAGACAAAAGTATTTCAAAGCCCTGCATACATATACATGTATATCTAGAGGTTGTCCAAGTACTTGTAGTAGTACTTTGGACTGGTCTGATTACTCAATCCTTGCTTAACAAACACTGTGATCAGGACATGATAACAAACGTGGGGGCCATCAAAGAATATTACACGTTTCTGTAAATTTCATCCCTCTTGAAGTGTATACCGGTATATTCAAGTTCCTGTAAATACCCAAAATGGAACTTACCGTGTTGAAGTCAGTCAGTATCTGTATACACTATAAATACTATAATTCTGTGTGGTACCGGTATAACTGCTCTTCGACGTAACACGTCCAGCTTATATTATAATAACCGGTAGCTTATGTTATGGTAACTTAGTAACTCCTTGCCAACCTTTCCAAAACTAATTATAAAAGCCTGAAAAGGCTAACAATTTAGGTTGTGGAGTAATCTTCAATGGCTTACCTGAGACAGCCACTCCCCAAACAACAACATTCCATAAAAGATCCTATGAAACTTTAATGCTCAGATAAAAAAAGTAGGGTGGATCGGTTTCATATTTGGAATGTCGCTAGTTTGTGACGGACAAAAACTGGAAAAAAATAGTTTGGGGGCCCCCTGGCGGCATTCTACATCATTGCAGTGGAACGTGCAGTTTTGGTACCTCATGTTTTCGATCATCTGTGGTTTCAATTTTTTGCTCCAAAGCTAGGTACTCATTTTCACCTGAGTGAAGTGAGGAAATTGCTGTTGCGCCTTTCCCAAGGGAACTACTGCATTGAAATTTTAACCAACATTTAGATACAACGTTAGATATATAACCTCCTTGAATACAGCAACTACTGTATAATCCTCTAATAACTGTGGTTTTTTACTGATAATATTCACGAAGGAAATTCAACATTCAGAACATGAAGGACGTCATTTGAGGAAGGAAAACAACAATGCGGAAATTAAACTACGGAAATTAACGTTACCACAGTTCTGAACCAAAACATATAACGTTAGGTAGGAAAGTGGTGTTTTTGATAAATTCTGTCGGCAAGGTTAGCCAACATTACAGTTCTAGTTCAAATTCTGACAAAGAAATATTTCGTGACTTTACTCTTTGATATTCTAAAAGACAGATATTGAAAGGAGACCGTTATGATTACCTCGGTATATGGTTACACTTCAGAGAGGCTGGTAAAAAAACGGCAAGGTTCGTTTTAAACGTCATTATAGGACAAAATACCAAAACATTCTGTACTAGTTTTATCTATTGGTGATTCGTGGCAAAGTTGGAATCTAAAATGTTCGAAAAAAAGACCAGAATTTACCTTAAAATGGAGGAAATTCCGCATCACGCCGGGAAGCAGCTAACCTTAGCAACATTATTTCGCTTGACCTCTGACCCCACGACGTTGACGTCATCTTCGGCAATTGTCGGAGCATTTCGGGAAAAGACCGAATACCCCCGACAATCAATGTACGGCGAAGGTAGCGTTTGCTCGTAACTTCGGAACCAAGGATGTTAAAATATTTTAGCCTCCTTGTAAGAACGTAGACTTCTGACAGGTTTTTCCATTAGCAAAAATCTGTATTGGTTTCGCTGGCGCTCATGGGCGCCGCCATGACTCATTCATGTTGATGTGTGTCACGCTTGCATGCTGGGAATATACGGTATGAAGGTACATTTGTTGTATGTACATGTATAAGGTTTGTATACGGGCGATCCGACCCACAGTCGGGCTGGTACCTCGGATGATACGGAAAACACCATGTTGTATTCTATATATCTCACACGGGCTTCCATCGAATAAATCGAACGCACGCGAAAATTCGAATGCCGGATTCGGTCGAATCGCCCTCCGGACGTCGGGCGATCCTATCCGCGGTCGGGCTGGAATACCAAGGAGGTTGAAAGAGGGAAAACACACACTGTGTTGTATTCTACATATAAGAATTCAGTTATTTATTACCAGATTATCCAAAATACATAATACATACTTAATTTCTCACCATGTGAAAATAATTCTATGCATGATTCAAGTCAACGAATCCACATATTAGTTGCAGAATCGGTCTTCAACTGCATCAAAAGAAAAAGTCAAACCCACACAAAACTTGCACCAGTTAGAATGTAACATCGGATGTAGCTCCGAATAGGTTGCAATTAGCCCTCAGACATGTAATTGCGATACATCTCTCGTTCATATTTGATATGATTACATCATCATATTGTACTACTGTAGTTTGAGTTAATTCAGAATCTACGAGAAAGGCTCGAGGCCACACAGTTCATTCTTTTTAATGACGAAATAGATGCACTTCAATATGAAGCTAAATTTTAAATGTTGAAACACCATTTATACCTTACGGTCAAATTCAATTAACGTTACCATATAACCAGTTGACTTAAGCAAGGCCTTTCATTGTACCTATGACAATTGCTGTGCAAAAGATTTTTATTTATCATGTCTTGAAACCACCATTTTTATTTATCATGTCTTGAAACCACGTTGATTATATGGATGCCATCCTCTGGGAACCCCAAAACTGACGTGAGTGTGCAAATAAAAAAGTCTGGCAAACAAAATGAAAACTGATGAACAAGTGATCAAACAAACAGAGTATGGAATACTGAACAATTGTTTCATTTTGTTCTTTCACATCTTCTCGTTAGACCTTGGAATTGACGTTGGCATTCTATAATATTAGTATATTTTGTGGTATATTTGATTGATACACGGCATACACTTGCTCATTTTAGCTGGATTCAACAATATACGGCATGGTGGACGATCTAGACTTTTTTAAACGGCCGAAACTTGATGGCATCCACATAACCAAATCCTTCCGGGTACGTATGGCCTGTGCTCAGAACAGGATAGACTGGCACGTCAGGGCTGCGTCAACCTTGCTGACCTCCTCCGTCGGCATGGCGATCAGGTTGTAGTCAGCCATCTGTTTCTTGAACACCTACAGAAATAAATATCTATAAGTTAGCGCCAGTAGTACAAACTCAACAGAAATATATCTTTCATTTATCTCTTTTACGATTTATTATCATATTATATGATAAATTGTCTGTAGCCGCCATGCATTAACTTATGATGCCAGCGAACGATTGATTGATTGATTGACTTTTTTTTAATTTGAGGAACACGTAGTACTGTAAATATTGTTGAATTACTTAAATCATTGAACTGGTATATATATATGTTATGTTCCATGTTAGAAAAATGAAGTCTTGTGTCTTGTCATCTATCTTGTCTTTTATTGTCATTTATTGAAGCCACTGACCAGTACAGTCGGATAAGCCCTGTCTGTGTACCCATGAACAACTGAACCAGTCCATAAACTATATTATCATATCGCCAGGGGACGTAGACCAATCAGAAGGCCCCAATTCATGTTGGCTATGACGCCGTAACAGATGCCGTGGGATGGAAAATCATTAACAGCCGTGCATTAATAGTTTCACTGACACACACGTGCATTAATGACTTTTGAAAGTTTGAACCAATCAGAAGGACAGACACACAGGACTCTGGCCAATCAGAATGAGATAAGCAGGAATGGTGACCAATGAAAAGTACGATTACATCAGCCCAGTAGAGAGGAACAAAACTATAGTGTGGAGGGAACATACCGCATAAGTGTCCGGCTTCTGGTCATCTGTAGTGTGTATGATGTTGCCGTTGATGAACATGCAGTTGTTACCAAAGTCGTCAGGAATCCAAAGGGGCTTGTAAGTGTAGTTGGAGGTGTCGCAGATGTCCTGTCAAGGTTGGACAAGATGATAAAATCACAAAAGGAACTCGACAAGAGCAGAAATAGATTACCACGACAATCTGTTGTTGTTGGTGGTGTTTTCTTTCAGTTGCAGTTATACCCCTGTCACATTATCCACGATCTTCGGGCGTATCGATGGAAGATCGGTCATATTTAAGATCGACAGAGGGTTGCGCATATTTTTCATCTGAAAACCGTCCCTGTCACATATAAGCCATACTTTGTACCTTGTACAATTGTCGTGCAATAAAGTTATTATTATAAGCGAGGCTCGGGCGATTGCCGCAGAATCGTCGTTCGATCGATTTTCGCCAAATGTGACAGGGGTATTACGGCATATTTTCGTGAGTCTTTATACACAAGTGTTGATTGTACAGTGAAGTTGTAGAAAAATTAGGGAAAATGTAATGATTCCTTCTGTAACAGATTTCTATGGATATACATCAGTACAAACGAACAAACACACACACACACAGACTGAAAACAATACGCCAGGTTTTCAAATAGCCTGACTAAAATCGCGCCCCTAGCGGCCGGCCCTACAATTGCCGCCACCATAATTAACTCCAGCCAGCGAGAGCTTGTGTAAACACAGGCTAGTTTTCAAGTAGGTAACAAACTAGTAAAGGTGACATTTGTAAATACAAATTACTACTATTTTCATCACTCAAACACTTTTATACATGTATATGTTGACCAGCCCCTCTAACTTTGTCCTGCCATTTGCTACATTATGTAATCCAACACCACAGGGTGCCTATTCCTTGACCAGTGACCATGGTAACAGCCACCTGGTCTTGGTCATTGCCCTTATTTGCTTGGATTAAAGTGGACGAATAAACGGATCAAAAGCGTTTATGATGTTAAGCTTCGGTAAATGTAAACATAACAAGTCGCTGGGGTGGGGGAGGGGGGCAAAATCTTGTCGTTTTTAGGTCACCAAGCTAGCCCTACCCACATACCGAATATCAATACAATCCATCCAAGCGTTCTCGAGTTGTGCTGGTCTTCAACAAAACATACAAACATACATACAATGAACGCTACTTCCGTTCCATCCTCTTACGCAGACACATCCAACGGCGAAACCGCCTGTCTGGATGTACCCTGCTTTCTCAACCGTCACTCTTGGTTCCTGTGGGCGTTGCCACAAACCAGCTGTCAGCCAATCAGAGAATAGGATTTTCAGTTTTCAAAAGGGATCTCGCATATATAAGAGAAAGCTCATTAATATTTATGAGCAGGGTGGTCAGGAAAGCAGGGTACATCTAATCTCAAAGCAGATCCTACAATGGCATAAGATCAAACTGGCCATGGAGTGTAGTCAGCTAAATGGTGTCTATTTGCAATGTAGTAGCGAAACATACTCCTAAAGCCGGCTTCACTCCTCTGTCAGCTTTTGATACTACCTTATGCATATGCTACCGTGGGATCTGCTTGGAGATTAGGTACATCCAGACAGGCGGTTTCGCCGTTGGATGTCCCCAAGTAGAAGGATGGCTACCCCAAAAGACATAACCTTCTTGGCGAAGGTAATAACAAGTACAACAGCTGACCTTCCAGCCAGGATGCCCCCACTCATTATCACACGTGGCGATCACCCCCGGAGCAGCCAGCGCCATGTACCCCTTCAGATGGAACTCCGGATACTCCACAAAGATGGAGTGGCACGGGTAGTCAGGGAAAGTCTCCTGCAAGATGGCGAACCCCTCCTCGTTACTCAACACCGAATCGCCGCAGAATATCTCCTTGCCTACAAAAACATAACAACAAAAAAATAAAGTTGTATTAATATTTGTTTGCACAAGTTCATTCTTTTGAATTTATTGAAAACAAGTGGCCAGGAAAATATACATATCTTGCATTTGTTTGTTTGTTTATTCTTTATTCAACCAGGGTGAAAGCATATCGCCTGACGGCGTTTTTCAAAGCCCCCTGTAGGGAGAACCCCGAACATAAGTCATACATAAAGTTCAACTAATTAACTTCAATAACATAATCGTACAAAAAAGTTCTACGAAACCAAATTACTTAGGTAACATAAATACTGTACAAAACTAGATTAACTTAGATAACGTAAAATCATACTGCCAAACGAATGAATCAAAAGTTTAACCTTAACATGAGATAACACAGGAAACATAACAAAAAAAGTCAGGTTTAAAATCAGGATTGAATTTGCATATCAATGTTGCATCTGAGCAAAGACGGTTTTCTTTCCTTGGAACTTTCGATGCTTCGGAAAAGAGACACTCTTTTGATTCCAATCTGCCTTCTATATACAGTAACTTCGTTAATCAATAAGAAACAGCACAGAATAAGACATCTTTAAGGACATCCTGAAATCTACCAACCTGTAAAAATGACGTCACCGCCTTCCAGGGTGGCTGTATCACTTTCTACCACTTTTACTTTTAGCCCGAGATTCGCCATGATCTCTTCCATTATCGCTGTCTGAAAGAAATGAAGATAAGATACATACAACGAATATAGATACAACGAAAATAGATACTGCAATCTAGATAAGTTAGAAGACTAACATCATTTTGTAGTAGAATGTAGTTTGTACAAGAAAGAAAGAGCTGAACTATACAGACTAATAGAATCCATGTTCCCCCATTTCATACCACTAAGTAATATCAAGGACGTTACTTCTGATGTAACGTCCTTGGTAATATAGACAAATTTATATTCCTTATGAATCTAGACAAACCTTTACTTATAAAGCATATCTGTTCTTACATTTTTAATATCACAAAGAAACGAGAAGAAGCCGAATGTACGCAGTAGAATACGATTCTTGAGTAGTGTAAATTCATTGTATCATTATATCATGTCGTATCATTTATTGTGACCTGTACTGAACCCAGTGGGTATGTATGTACAATAAAGGTCTTCATTCATTAATTAAATTCTCTTAAACAGATAGTGGACAAAGAAGGGTTGATTGAGTCATTGAATATTAATAATACTCTATTTAATTACATAGAACGTAGATTACCTCATTTTAGACACATGAGAAGAACTGATTCCTCATGCGTTTTGACAAACCGACCATAGCTAAACCCATACAGTCCTACATTTTCACCATTACCAAGAAGCGAGAAGAAGCCGAACTGCTGTGTTAGACTAGATTTGTGATACTTTTATATGATTGTATATATGTTTTGGCTTGTTGTGACCTGTACTTAGCTCGGTTGGGCAAAACTGTACAATAAAGGTCTTCATTCATTCATTAACTTCATATTCATTCCTTTTTTGGATCTGAATACTTTGGGGGGGGGGGGATAGCAGGAACAGATAAGGTCAGTGTACATGTATTTGAACATGCTGTCCTTTGCATCTGCTCTTCAAAGGTTGAAATCGTGTTGTCTACCGATAGACAACAATAAACAGCATTTTTACAATAACATGACACGAGTGGCGAGTAATGAAAATAGCTCACAGTACAAGGAAATCTAAATGAATATTTCACCGATAAACTCAGAATATTTTCGATTTCAAAAAAACAAAAACCTCAGAGGTTGAAATCGAACAACTCTGTGTTGTCCTCATCAACTTCCGATGGACGAACAACAACGTGTTGTCTTAACAATTATAGTCGAAGGAATAGACAACATACAGCATTTTCAGAGTGACGAGTAATGATTTCTTCAGAGTGGTGAGTAATATTTCATACACCTATTAAGTTCTGTGGAAAAATTCATATTCCTAATGCAACTAGACAAACCATCGATCATAAAACATATCTGCTCTTTTATCTCCACTATAACAGAAAAGCGAGGAGAAGTTGAATTTATCCAGCAATAGTCTCATTTTGTACCTGTTTACTGTATCTTTTCAACATGTCTTGTTGTGACCTGTACTTAGCCCAGTGTGGCAAAAATGTGCAATAAATGTCTTCATTCATTCAATCAATATTGAAACAGTTAACATGACATCACTGACCTCCCCCTGCCTGGGTCCGCATGCGGGCCTCGTGATGAGCGCCGTGTCTCCAACCACGATGCATGAATCTTCCACGAACATGCAGTCGGGCAGGCTGGGGTCTTGCGGAATCACCGTCACGTCCAGACCCAGGTCCCGTAGCGTCTGCACGTAGAGGTTTTTTTTTTAATGATAAAACTTTATTGCTCATTCTGTATGGGACATGTGTATACAATCAATTCTTCATAGATTTCTTAAAGAACATTCAGATTTGAACAATGTAACTAAGTCCATATGAGTGTTTCCATATTTAAACTTACCAATGGTGAATTTCCCCAGCAATATCATTTCGTTAATGTATTGGAACTGTTTTATATTACAAATATGGTACCCCAGAATGAATGACATCTTGTATTGTCAATGATAATGAGTATCTTCGACTTCTGCCCACAAAGGCTTTACAGTTACACAATCAAAGAACTAGAAAGGTAATATTTGCAAGCAAATACAGAATGTTACCTTCACATGTTGTAGTCTAACACTGGCAACTGTTTTGTTCATTCTTATTTGAACACATTTCTAAATGTAGTGACCCGAGCCCCTCTAGATCTGACATTTGCTACATTATGTAACCGAACACCACATGGTGCCTGCTACTTTACCTGTTACCATGGTGACAGCCGTCTGGTCCAGGTCGTTGACCTTATTTGTGCGGAAAAGAAGAAGAAACAAAGCAAAAACAATATGTTCCCTTCTGTAACATAAAAAGTGTTCAACCTAATCAACAACATTGTAGACAGAACACCGATTGTTTGTTGCTATACCTGCACGTAGAGTTCCCACTCAGCCCGGCACTTGTCCAGGTCAATGTCTTCCGTGGAAATCGGGCTTCGCGTTGCGTTGTTGACGTTATCTGAAACCTCTCGCACGACTGCCCGTGTGAACTCGGGAAAGTTCCAGATGTCCGCCATGTTTCTAGTATTGAAATACTCTGATGGCCCCCTGTATATGACTGCAGGCGCCTCTGTTATATAGGGCGGGGAGTCTCTCCGATTTATAAAGATTCAAAAGTTGTCAGACGGGTTTGGAAGCTCCTGAATCACTCAGATTCTTTTCATCTCGGGATTGTCTGTCCATGTCTTTATTGAGCATGTCTTGATACATATCATACACATACTGCATGCAGCAAGCGGGCAATTATGTATTTATGACTAAAAGTTGTCTGATTTTCTGTGCAGACTTCTTGTTTCTTAAAATTGGGGCGGTTCCTCATACCTGACACCGAAGCGTTGATTTTCAATAAATTGTCTACTCAACAGACAATCATTGCAGATCAAGCTTCGCTGTCACCTTTAGCCAATCATGATTCACTGTCTGATAGAAAATCGTGACGTTTTCTGCATATCAATGATTGAGAGAATAAGAAGCACATCACGTAATAACTGCAAGAGTGAAGACAGGGATTCTACAGGCCTGAAGCTGCCTTCCTTCCGAAGCCCGTATTCAGGTACGTCTGTCCAATTTTCACTCTGGGCTACAATGATACATCACACGCA
The DNA here is from genome assembly GCF_000003815.2 of Branchiostoma floridae. Taxonomy (NCBI): domain Eukaryota; kingdom Metazoa; phylum Chordata; class Leptocardii; order Amphioxiformes; family Branchiostomatidae; genus Branchiostoma; species Branchiostoma floridae. The sequence continues at coordinate 18,455,540 of NC_049996.1, read as the reverse complement.
CCCCTGCCAGTGATATTTTTTAAATACGTCACAAACTGAACAAAAATATGATCCGTTTGAGAACTTAAACATTTCGAAAATCAACACAGTGCAAAACATGTCTCCAAGACAAAAAAGAACGATCGAAAGCAACCCTAGTAGTGGTCACTGGTACAGAGGTGCTTAAAAGTTGACTTATATTCAAACCAGTTCCTCGGGTGCTTTTTTTAAGGCTGGCAACTTGTTTTTGGGTCTCTTTGATTTGAAAACGACACAAACTCGTCTACTGTTGTTTGAGTTGAAGATATGCTTTTCTTAGAGTCAATCTCCAGACAAATGAGTGGGCTGGTTTGTTTGTGATCTGTTGTGATCCATGTAAGACCATGGACTAGTAGCGGGACGCAAAAGACTGCTGAAAAGAACCAAAGCCATCAAGTCAAACAATACGTGATAGCCGTTTTCAAACAATACTAAACTTTCTCCAAACACAAAAGTATGCAACAACGTACGGATCAACTTTTCACTTCAGCAACCACTGCTGCCTTCTTTAGGATCAATAATGTTCAATCACGTACTTCCAAACGTTTTTAATACGATCATTTTAGTTTGACCCCGAAGAAGGAGATGTCAGTGGTCGTTAAAAATTTCATCCCGGAGTGTATACCTCTGTGTTGGAAGAAAATTTAGTATTGAACTATAGCTATGAGTACTACAAACACAGATGAGCTTCTATGATAGCCGATATTGAGACATTTAGAGGCTTCCTGAAATCAAGGACTGAAACAACGCCAGGTCACAGAAAGGTTAAAGTTGAAAGTAAAGCTTCCGGTCCTGTTCGTGGACATAAAGTCGAATTGAAGAATAAAAATTATGAAAGTGTCCACCGTTCTTTCATGGCTGTATATTATCTATATTTTGTTGCTCGGACATGTCCAAAACTAAGGTGCCGAGTTGACCTGCGCTGGGTGCCGAGTTGTCCTGATTGTTCAGGGGCCCAGTCGTCCCAGGTGCCGAGTTGTCTCGGAATCTTGTTCTGCGATGGTTGTCTGTTGCGTAGACAATCCTACCAAACAATAGAATGGTGTCAGGTATTTAGATGTGTGGAACCGCCCATAGCTTAAGGGTCTACATACGAGGGGCGTGCAATTAGTAATGGTCCTGACCCATTTCCCATAGCAGGAGATTAATGAAACTTGGCACAGTTATTAGTCTTTCTCTTCATAGAAATCACCCAGAGTTATGCATTTCTCCCATCGTTTGATGCAGCTCTGGACACCGATTTTGTAGGACACCCCAGGTTGGTCCTCCAACTGATGCCTCATCAATGGCACAAGAGGGACGACCAGGTCTGGGAGCTGTTTCCACAGACTTCCAGCCACGTTTGAATTCAGGATGCCAGCGTTTTACAAGGTCATATGATGGGGCATCATCACCATAAGTTTCATTTATTTCATCAAAAGTCTTCTTTGGTGTGCGTCCTTTCAAATACAAAAACCGGATCACTGCGCGACACTCAACTGGTTCCATTTCACACCTGGTCCATTTCGCACCTGACTAAGTTCAAACACCAGTAAATCAGAAACCACAATTAGTTCAGAGCTGTCTTTTGCAACATAACCCATAGAGATATGAATTATTACACATACAAAATTTCATTTAGATCAGACAACTGGAAGTGGGTCAGGACCATTACTTATTGCACGCCCCTCGTAGACCTAGAAAATCAGACAATCCTGGCCACAAACACATGATGGAATGTTTGTTCTCTTCGGCTTGACACTTCTTGGTGGCCGAACTTCTATGTTAGACTTGGTCTACGATACTATTATGTATTTTTTGTGTATGTTGTGTATGTGACCATCTGTAATTAGCTCGTTTGGGCAAAAATGTACAATAAATGTAATAATACGTTCATCCATTATGCTATTTTTTCATTCCCCTGAGATTATTTATATCTGACATTTTACCTTTTTGTTGTTGTCTGGAAGAAAAGGTCCACTTTTGCAAATTATATAATTCAATGTTTTCCTCTATGAAATGTCACAAATTTTTCCAAAATGAGAGTCTAATTTTAGCATTCTGAAAACGAGGCTCTGATGACGTTGCAAGTATGGACTTCCCATCATTCACCACAATTATAATAGTACTATGGTATTGTTATATTATTTTCTTATTGATTATGCAAATATGCTCTCTATTTGCGTGTTTTATACATGTACGTACTCTATTGACGTTCCTCTGATGCGCATGCGCGCTGCAGGTTAAGAGCAGTTATATCAGGGCAGTTGAGCTGTGACGTCATTCCTTTTTAAAGTTATATCATTCATAGTCTCCAAGCAGACCCTAGGGTGCCTTACGGTGAGATAGTATCAAAGCCGACCAAGGAGCATTGGCGGCACCGGGCCCGTTTGACTCCCTTTGGCCGGCTATACTCCTTGGCCAACTTTGATATTATCTCTAAGGGACCGTAGATTGTTACTGGTACCAGACCTGGTTTAGAGTAACACTAGCCTCTACCAGGCTTCGTGGTTTGGTGGTCTAATTGTAGAAATTGGTCAAATAGAGTAAATACTACGCTAGGGGAGTCAGCCGGG
>NC_049996.1:18354175-18450021 GCF_000003815.2 Branchiostoma floridae | reverse complement strand
TAGAGGCTAGAGTAACACAAGCACACTTTTGTGTAAAAGCTGTCAACCAAGGGAATGGCGAAAATGGTCAAAAAGTAGCATCATATATATTGACCTTTTACATTCTTTATAATACATTGTCGGGGAATTATCCACCGGAGACATATGTGTGATTTTACGTCGCCTCCTTCACATGCGTCTCTGGGGGCCTTGGCGTAACTTTTTTTTTGATTCGCGGTTTTTAACCGGGAATATGCAGGGAAATGAGAATATGCAGGGAAAGAAAAATGCCGGGAAAGGAATATATACCGGGAAGTTTGTACAGGCCCCAGTACAAGCTTCTTGGTATATATTCCTTTCCCGGCGTATTCCCGGTTAAAAATCGCGAGTCCAAAAAAAAAGTTACGCGAATGCCCCCAGAGACACCTGTGAAGTATCCTGACTAAAATCGCGATCCTAGCGGCCATCCCTACAATTGCCGCCTCCCACGGGGAGGGGGTCATTGACCCCAGCCAGCGAGAGATTGTGTAAACACAGGCTAGCCTGTGAGGGAGGCTAGATTTACGTAGACTCTACCAGGCTTCGTGGATCGGTGGTCTAATTGTAGAAATTGGACAAATAGAATCTATAGTACACTAGGGGAGTTAGCCGGCCAGAAGAGTACGTTTCCTCACCACGTTTCGTGGTGAGGATAATGATTCTACCGATCCACGGAGCCTGGTAGAGGCTACCAATCGTTAACAGACACCGGTCGACCTGGTTTCTACGTTGTTGTTCACGCAGCAGTCTGCAGATAAAGAGAAGGAAGATGGCAGATATCTTCAACTTCCCCACGTACACCCGCGCGGTTGTCCGAGAGATCCCCAGCAGTCTGAACGATGGACTCCGCATGGACGGATTTGATGAGATCGCCGATGTAGACAAAGCCAGAGAAGAACATCAATGTTTAGTCCAGGCGCTGAAAGATTTGGGGCTGGAGGTGACCGTCCTTCCAGCAGAGGATTCCATGCCGGACTGCGCCTTTGTGGAGGACGTTTGCGTCGTGCTGGGCGACAGGGCGCTGATGACGAGGCCTGCTGACGAGTGTAGGAGGCTAGAGGTGAGATAATCAGTCTCCAAGCAGACCATACGGTGCCATAAGATAGTATACACGAAAGCTGGACCAGGGTCACGCTTTGTAGGCTTACATTGGCTTAGGTCAAAATAAATGGACCTATCCTGATCGAACGCCATATCGAACAAATAGAACCAGGTAGAACCCCCTATTCTAAATTTATTTAGAACACCTCCGTCAAAAACAGCCTTCCCTGTACTTGAAGGCTACGACAAGATAATAAACATGTAAACGAATATTAGTGCTCGTTATGTCCTACCATAAGGTCGACAGTGTGGAGAGGTGCATGAGGGACCTGGGGCTGGAGATACACCGCATCCAGGACCAAGAAGCCACTCTTGAAGGGGGTGATGTCATCTTCACGGGTAACTCTACAAAAGTTTTGTCATTTATTACAAATCTATAAGGTTAACTGCTTTGGTGGTCACTATTTTGCGTATAATAGTATATGTATAGCTGCCATCTGTAACAGTGGGGCTTAAGTACCACCTACCGTCTTTGCCAAAGGGCTCTGAGCTTTTGTGGCGACATCGGTAGGGTGCTTGGTTTTGGGAACTCAACTTTGTCCAGTGAGAACGAATGAAGCATATAGTAACATATATCGACTTTCTCTGTTTTTCTTCCTTTCCTATAGGCACAGAGTTTTTCGTGGGAGAATCAACGCAGTCAAACAAGGCTGGTCACAAAATTCTGGCCGAGACCTTCCCAGAATTCCCTGTGCATTCCATCTACGTTACTCCACCGGAAGTTCACCTGAAGGGCTTTTCCGCCATGGCTGCGCCTGGCATCATCGCATTGGTGGACTCCCAAAATGGAAGAGACGGGTGGAAGGTAGAAACTTCCGGTCAATTTTGAAGCATTCTCCTGCGCAGAGACATCCAACGGCGCTAGAAAACCGCCCCTCGCCATGTACTCTAGATCTGCTATCTCAACCGTCACCATCAGTTGCTGACCACCCTGCTTATAAATATCAATGAGCTTATCCCTTTTGAAAACTGAAAGACATATTCTCTGATTGGCTGCCATCTGGTTTGTGGCGACGCCCACAGAAACTAATCGTGACGGTTGAGATAGCAGAGTGCAGACAAGAGGCGATTCGCTGCCGCCGTTGGTTGTCTGCATAGGAGAATGTTTTGACGAAGCAGTCGGGCTTTTGCGTGTCATTAACGTCGCGTGTCTTGCGCCATTGGTCACCTCACCTGACGATGGCTGCATCCTATATAAAACGTTACGTATAGGCCAAAATTTTTATGACTTGTTCAAAACTGCTATAGCTAAGTTTACATGTTAGCTAGACTTGTTTATAATAAGTTTGTTAATCTTATGGACTTTTTTGGGGTAGAAAACTGTGTGAAACATTGATTTGATGTTTGCAGATAGCCTCTTGCACAGCAAACAATGGATGGTTCTACACTCAGCACAAAAAGTTTGGAATATCAACTTTGGTATATCATATTTCCGTTATTTATGCATCAATTTCAATGTATTATATATCAATAGAAAGCTTGTATGATTTCCTTTCCATTGGTATCAAACTCATTGTCATTGTTAACTCATGGAACATACACTAGGCCTGCTAACGTGAGTGGGTCATGAAAAAAAAGTGCCCAAATTCCCCCGTTTCTGTTCAAAATTGTATCGTCCGGTTCAACCGTTGTTATGGCCGCGGGTGACAATGTTTCAATCAATCCTTTTATCACCTAACGTTTGGTATACAGAACATCCAAGTTTCTTTTTAGCATATCTGAGTAGAGTATTTTATGAGCGTAAATTCATGGAACAAGGACTAGGCCCGCTTACGTACAGGGGGTCCTAAAGATATAGTGCCAAAATTACCCTACTAAAATCAATCACTCCATTCTGCTCATTTTCTACCGTCAGTATTGACTTGTGAATGAAGGCAAGTTGAATAAGCAGGACATGTCAATCAAGGCTACTATTACTCTTTAATCAAGCAAAAAATATGAACCATGGCAAGAGGTGATCAATCGAGTGCTAGCCATAAGCCGTAGGAAGGCTATTCCACCCAAAGACTGTACTCCAGCATCCAATGGTCCTTGCTCTGTGTGGACTGGTGTTGTACTCTTGCAGAACTGCATTTGGTCCAATATTGAAGAGGTATAATGTTGCTATTGGATGGAGGATGGTGTCCCTATATGTCACCACATTAATGCCTGGAATGATGACGAGTCTTGTTTACCCTATGGTGGTTATACCGCCCCAAACCATGACGCTGCCTCCACCACCAAATGCCGAAAGTTACTCTTGACTTGTCAGCGGCTCTCCTTTCCGCATCCACGCTTTGATTCTACCATCCAACTATCGAAAGGGCAGATGAACTCTACTCAAGTGTACTAAAACTTTGTATGTTCCGTATACAAAATGTGAGGTGAAAAGAGGATTGATTGAACCTGACACACGCGCCAATATCAACAGGACGATGCAGTGTTGAACATAAGTAAGGGAATTTGGGCACTTTTTTTTCGTGACCCACCCACGTAATCAGGCCTTGTGCTCGTTTCATGTGTTTACAATAATAATAAGTTTGATACCATAGGAAAGAAAATCACATAAGCTTTCTATTGATATATAATACATTGAAATTGATGCATAGATAACGGAAATATGGTATACCAAAGTTGATATTCCAAACTTTTTGTGTCGAGTGTATTTCTGGTGTCTTCTTTTTGCGATTTTGCAAACTACTTTATGTGATAGACCAAGGAGTTTAAAAGTCTTGTTTTTAACCTCCTTGGATAGACAGTATTCAATCAGAAAGTTCTTGATGTACAGCCATGAATTTTATTGCATGAGCCAACGTTTCGATGACCACCTGTCATCTTCGTCAGGGCTATACTGACTGGTTTACTGACAGGGGAAAGACAGTACATGCAGTTCATAGCTCATGCTTTCTAGTTTATTTTTACGGTCGCTATTTTGCAGGAGATGTGTGCAAAAAGTGACTACAAGTACGAAGCCATATGGCTGTCTGAGGACTGTGCGGAGAACTGTCTCTATGTAAACGGGACAATCGTCCACGGTCCCGAGCGCCAGTTCCCTGAAAGCTATAAGGTAAATTAATGGATATCTTCAGTCATCGTTTAGGTTTCAAATTCAGCAATAATGATAAGTTTATTGCAAGTTCTTGCCCAAGGGCCAATTGCAAGTGACAAAGAAAAGACAATGGTTAACAGTATAATAAGCGAACACTCTAGTCTTGACGCTAAACTGTAACTTGACTTCTTTTTCTGAGACAGTAGACGACGAATGATCACACTTTTTCTGTAATGTGGATTTTGTGATGCTAAGGGAAGTAAACTACAACTTCAGCAATAGCTAAAGCAGAACCTCTTTTAGAAACGACAGTTTCTATCACTTTATCTGAAACTATATATATGTATCTTGTGGTGATTGTGAAGACGACTTTGTTAAACTATGGGATGGGGCTCTCATATTTCCATCGTGTGCCAAAATACCGCCACATCAAAAAAATGTGATAGATGCCTTCTCAACATTGTCCGGAACACCTAAATATCTGAAGTGTACATACCTTAGAATTACTGATGTTGCATTGGCATATCTCTTTGAATCGCCCTGAATCAAGAACCTTTTGGTCATGTGGCGGTATCATGGCATCCAATGTACTTATAAAAGTTGATGTTAATCATTAGAATGAATCTATAATGTCGTTTTTTAACTAGACGAACTTCCGTGCTAAAAAAAAATAGTAATGGCCATATCGTACCCAAACTAATAAGCTATGTATTTATGACATTGCCACCACAGGTGTTCACCAAGGCTCTGGCCGACTACCCGCGAATAGAGGTGTCCACAGAGGAGGTGTACAAACTATCCGCTGCGCTGACCTGTCAGTGTCTCCTGTTCTAGAGGCATCGAAAGCAGATAGCACTGCAACATGTAATCTCCAAGCAGATTCCTCCGTGGCCCATTTCACTCCTCTGCCGGCTAAACTCCTTCCCCAGCTTATGTTACTGTTTTATGCCACCGGAGGAATCTGCTTGGAGATTATGCAACATGCACACGAAACACGAAGAGACTTAAGGTTCGCATTGCACTGTAGCTATAGATGTCGCTGCCTGCAGATCCGATCCAAAACGTTATGTCATGTTACAATTTTAAGACCCTATATCCGTACACAAAATAAAGCGCTTATCAACAAGCTTTCGATCAGTCCTCTGATCCTCATCAAGTTGAAATGACCCAAAGTCTAAGTGACACATCCGAACCGGAAGTGTGACGTCAGCAAAGGGTCAAAGGTGCTTAGCAGTCGGTATCGGCCCCCGTTATGTATTTTCATTTTGTACTGTCATGATTTTCTTTGTGCATACAAAGGGTATACCAGTAAGTACCAGCGTCATTGCAATATACAATACTAAAAATGTACAGCCAAATCAGCAGTAATGATGATGACAATGATGTATAATATATGAATAAATAAAGAAAAAAAACAGTGAGTATACAAATGGAAACTATTACACCATTCTTGTTGCTGGGTCACATGGTACCATTTCCCACGGTGGCATTTCTGCACCCTTCTCCTTTGGGTGTGTTTTGTTGGCTTTGTGTGTCCGCCTCCACCAGTAATAAAGCATTGCTGCCATTATGGAGGGAATGGCGATAGCCAGTATGACGTAACATGCAATAAGTCCGGCATTCGCACTGTTATCACTGACAGTGGAAATCACAGTTGTCAGGGTGGTTGCTGGTTTTGTTGTCACCAGAGTGGTTGGGTGTTTTGTAGTTACCATGGTGGTTGGGCGTGGTGTTGTTACCATGGTACTTGAGCGTTCTGTGGTTACCAGGGTGGTTGGGCGTTCTGTGGTTACCAGGGTGGTTGGTCGTTCCGTGGTTACCATGGTGGTTGGCCGTTCTGTGGTTACCATGGTGGTTGGCCGTTCTGTGGTTACCAGGGTGGTTGGGCGTTCTGTGGTTACCAGGGTGGTTGGTCGTTCTGTGGTTACCAGGGTGGTTGGGCGTTCTGTGGTTACCAGGGTGGTTGGGCGTTCTGTGGTTACCAGTGTAGTCGGTAGCTTGGTTGTTGCCTTTGTTGTAGTGGTCGGTTGAAGGGTGGTGGTTGGCAGTTCGAAGATTCGGTCGTTGCAGTTATCTGTTTGGCAACACTGGACATCAGCTGTGTTTAAAAAGAAAATTTGACGCTGATGTTATTTTTATCAGTCATATTCATATTTTCACGAAATACCCCCAAACAAGCTAATTAATTGTCTGGGACAGTCAAACCTGCAGAAGAACCCACCTTTACATATAACATGTAAGAAGCACGTTAAGTCCTGAGCACTCCTGACAAATGTTACCACTTTTTGGTGGTTCCTTAGATAATTGTCCCCATCGATACAAGCACTAAGACTCCTGTCTTTATCCACCACTTGTTTAGCCCCATGATTTTTATGTCCCCTGAGTGGTCTTCTCGGGCATTTGGCTGTTTACAATTTGATATATAATAATAACTTTCTTGCGCAACAATTGTACAAGGTACAAAGCATTACATCTACTGATAAGGTTAACCTACTTAATATGATAGTGCATACTGTTAGAAGAGAACTATTGACTGCAGGTACAGAAAACGTTGCACTTACTTGCCAAACTGTCCGATTCTGCATTAGAGCAATCAGAAGCAGTCACACATTTTCTTTGGACGAGATGTAACCAGCCGGTATTCACAAGTGCAGCCTGAAAAAAAATCAGGATTAGCGACCTGGTCAGTCGGCTTTTGTTTGAACCTTTATCTATTCATGCGAATCAATGAATATGATGCAGGCCACTTTTCATTGAGGTTATGAGGGAGCTAAGGGTCAGATAAAATATAACAGAGATACAGATTACATCAATACCTAATAAAAATTATCAACATATATCACTACATACACATGGTAAAAGGGAAAAAGTTGAACGTTCATAGTTGTTTATTAAAGACAATAGATAAAAGTAGACTTCCTCTGCACACAACCACAGCTGGACATGGTGGTCTCACTAGGTTTTTTTTTTTTCAAGGTGAATGTAGTTGATTGACAATTCTAACATTCTGAGTTCGAACCCCTGGTGGGCCACAATGTTGTGCTCTTGAAATGCCCCAATGGCGTGTCCTTGTACCTAACTTTGGTTGGAGACGTCCTCTTGGGTAGGACGAGAACCCGAGTGTCCCAAATCTAATGTGAGAGCGCGGAAAGGGTAGGCAAAACATGATGGGGTGAGAAACTCCTTGATGAAACAAGATGCCTGAATTTTCAAGATGGAGATCACGAACGTTTAAACAAAATTGAAGGCAAAAAAACATGGTAGCACGTAAAACCAACAAGTCTTTTATTCTTATATTCAAGTGCAGAAAGTGACACCAGTGTGGTGGCGTAGTATCAATACAACTAGAATCATGGCTACCGCACTAGTTATGTCACTTCTACAACTACAGAACTAGTGTCAGTTTCAGTTTTATACGGCCACATTTATGACTACCTCACAAGTGTAATTTCTACAAGTAAACTTACGGCTACCACACGACATATCATCCAATTTTCTGATTGTACATGTTTTGGTCATATTGACGATCTCCAAATGGGAATAAACGTTTTTTGTTCTTTTTCGAAACCAGGCAAAAATAAACGTTTTTGCACGGATGTCATCCATACAATTTATTTGCTGTGACCGCCAAGGCTGTGTTTCGGCTTCCATTGTACAAAAATAACCATTAAATATTTTCCTTGATATACTCACGCAAGATATGCAATTCATTAACACATCCTTTCTCGTGACGAACGCTCACAACCAATTGTTATTTGTGTGTGCATAGACTATCTATTTCATACAAACAAGTCGCACTAACCCAACCACCAACTGGATCTACCATACAAACCACAATAAAGCAAAATACATAACATTGTATAATACAGTATTTGTATAGTACAGTATGATCTTATACAACTATCATTTCGATTATATGACAATAAAGATATACAAACATTTCACATTTTCTAGTTAAACTATCTTGTGCGCTTTAATCATATGCTCCTCAAGCCAGGCATTGGCCAATTAACATGCCTTCATTTCTTCATAGATTGTCTTTTCATAGAATAACTTTAATAATTAACTAAAGTTCGTTTTTGGGGGGTATTTTACTGTCCCTCTAAAACGTTTTACTATTGAGGTAAATAAGAGCGGGCCGGGACAGAGCGAGGGAGACGGAGAGGGATAAAGAGAAAGGGAGACGAGGAAGAGGAGAACGAGCGAGAGAGGGTGAGAGAGAGATCGGAGAGATAGGGGGAGGAAAAGAGAGATAGAGAAGGGAAGAGAAGAGAGAAGAGGAAGAATTGCGAAAGATGAGAGAAGGAGAAGGAGGTAGAGGGAGCGAGAGAGGGGAGACAGAGAGCGAGAGAGAGGAAGAGAGGGAGAGAGGGAGAGAGAGAGAGGGAGAGAGCGAGAGAGACGAAGAGGGATAAAGAAAGGGAGACGAGGAAGAGGAGAACGAGCGAGAGAGGGTGAGAGAGAGATGGGAGAGATAGGGGAGAGGAAAAGAGAGAAAGAGAAGGGAAGAGAAGAAAGAGACAGGGAGATGAGGGAGAGGAGAACGAGCGAGAGAGAGGGTGAGAGAGAGAGATAGGAGAGATAGGGGAGAGGAAAAGAGAGAAAGAGAAGGGAAGAGAAGAGAGAGAGAAGAGGAAGAATTGCGAAAGATGAGAGAGAAGAAGAGGGAGGTAGAGGGAGCGAGAGAGGGGAGACAGAGCGAGAGAGAGGAAGAGAGGGAGAGAGGGAGAGAGAGAGAGGGAGAGAACGAGAGAGGCGCAGAGGGATAAAGAGAATGGGAGACGAGAAAGGGGAGAACGAGCGAGAGAGGGTGAGAGAGAGAGAGTTGATCTGTTGTGTTTGCGTTTTGCCTCAGACCGGTAATACTGGCTCTACAATGCGGCAACAGAGTTTTCTTTTTCTTTTCTGTGCTTTAAGTAGTAGTAGATAGCGCCGGCCGCCATGAGTGGTACAGCGACGCCTGCCACGCTGCATCCGGCGATCGCTCCCGCGCTCATCCCTCCGGACTGTCCCATCGCCACCGGCACCGCTGTGGTGTTCAGAGCCGTGCTTGTCGTCAGTTGGACGGTCGTCGGTGGTGTCGTCGTTGTTGTCGCTGTCGTGGTTGTCGGTATGGTCGTGGTTGGCAGCGAGAAGATTTGGTCGTTGCATGTGTCGTTTTTGCAGCAGTGGGCTTCGGCTGTGCACCAAAGGAAAAACACAGAACATAATCAGAAAGATAGATAACTTAGGCTGGATGTAACAAACACTTTCTGTGCAAATTATGTTAAATTATATTGTAATGACAATGGGAAAGAAAACTGCAGTGCAAAAAGCAAGATATTATTGATATCTCCTTTCAGATTTTCACACAAAATTGAGCTTGCATGCTCTCTATCTAGCTACGAGCATAAACCTCGGTCCTTGCTCATCAAGAAAGCATTAGAATTAGATGGTTCTGAAATACAGTAATAAGTGTAATATTTACCCATATTTTACTAACGAATTACCATTGCTGTTTCACTGCAAATAGATGTTTTGTAAAAAAAATCAATGTTTTTAATCCTGTCTATGGTTGAAGTTGAAAAAGATCTATTTACCTGTAAGACTGTCACTTTGGGATTCATTGCAAGCCGTGGCAGTTACGCACTGCCTCACGACGACGTGTAACCAGCCTGTATTCACGAGCGTGGCCTGAAACAATGACGAACAGTCACCAGTCGGGGTGGGTACCGGTACAGGAAATTCAGGGACAGGTCCGGTACAGGTCCAGAGGATCAGGTCCAGGTCTGGACCTGAATCTGGACCTAATTACCTTTGCCAGAATGGCTAAGGTTATGTTTTAGGCTTGTGAGTCTGTCTGTCTGTGTGTTAACAGTATAACTCGAGAAGCCTTGGATGGATCCCGATGATATTTGGTAGGTGGATAGGGGTCGGGAAAACGAAGGTCAAGTTCGATAATGGGCCCCCTAGCGGCTTGCTAAGGTACTGCAGCAGAACCTCAATATTTGATATCTCGTGTTCTGGACATGCTGTGGTTATGATTTTTGAGTGGTAGATAGCCCTTGAGGCAGAGAGTAAGTACTATAAGTTTGGACCCCCTAGCGGCTTGTTTGGAACTGCAGTCGCCGATTTCCTTTCAAACTTTGGACGAGAATAACTCGAGAACGTGTTGATGAATCATCACGATTTTTGGTATGTAGATAGCCCAAGTAACAATGTACATTATGAAATACTAATTATTTAAATCAGGAACTAATTTACATAATTAATGAGGAAATTTTATAAATCCACTGCATTTCATGATAGGACTTTCAAACTAGTCACATGTATAGATGAGAAAGAGAGAAATATCAATGCATGTTAATTATGCAAATGATGACCTCATTTGCATAATTAATGAGAAAATATAAACGCATTGATGTATCGTCATGGTTTTTGGTATGTAGATAGCCAAAGGGAAGACTTACATGATGGAATTCTAATCATGCAAATCAACAGCTAATTTGCATAATTAATTAGGAAAATCTGTAAATCCACTGCATTCCTTTATAGGACTTTCAAACTTGTCACATGTGCAGCTGAGAAAGACAGAAATATCAATACAAATTAATTATGCAGATGATGATCTCATTTGCATAATTAATGGAAATATGAACGTGCTGACGGATCGTCATGATTTTTGGTATGTTGATAGCCTAAGTAAAACGTTACATAATGAGATACCAGTTATGCAAATTAACAGCTATTTTGCATAATTAATGAGGAAAGTTGATAAATCCACTGTATTCCGTGATAGGACTTTCAGAGTTGTCACATATGTAACTGAGAAAGATGGCAAGGAGTAAGAGGTGTATGTTTGGGTCCGCTAACATCTTTTCTTGAACTACAGGAGTCGGTTTAGTTTCCTACTTTGAAAGATAATAAGTCCAGAAGGGATTGAATGGATCATCATGATTTTTGGTATGCTGACAGCTTAAGTGATGCTTGATACAATTTAATATTAGTATGTAAATAGGGATCTAATTTGTATAAGCAATGGCAAAATGTTATGAACCAACCCCAGGCATATAAAATAAAATATAATGAGTAGCACATTTATGTTTTATTTTTACTTTAGATATTTCAAGCATGTAACATTCATATACATGTACAGGATGCTATGCATATGATGATAAGGAGGCAGAACAACATGCTTGTTAAAAGTCTGTGACAATCTCTCTTTTTTTCAGGGAGTACAAGCTCAAACTGTTGCCAACTTTTACCTGGCTTTTGAGGCAGAGTTAGCTATCATACCAGTCATTAACAAGGTAAATACATCCAAAGCCATGATTTAACACCATTGAACTTTGAAGGACAAACTTCTAAGTAAGGACACCTTTTTTCATACAAATTTCCGGGACATCAATTAAAACATGGTGTAGATTATTGCTCTTACACCAGTAGAAACACTTCTCAATAACACAGGTTATATTTTGTACCATTATGTAAAAATTATCATGCACTCTTCCTTTAATCAACAGATAGATCTTAAACAGGCAGATGTAGAGTCCACGGAAGAACAGATGAGACGACTCTTTGATTTCAAAGACAAGGATTTATTTAAGGTAAAAGTCATTGTTTTTCATCTCCTCTCTCATAGATTTTCTATTCCTTCAACATGCAAACTGAAATTGTTACAGTCCTTATCATGATTGTGCTTTTCATTTAACATGTTTCTGCTGAAACATTTTTTTATCTAATACTGGTTATTTTTTTCCAGATATCAGCCAAACTAGGGATAAATTGTAAAGAAATTCTGGATGCAGTGATCCAGAGAATACCACCGTAAGTAGACTATTATAGATGCTTTAGCTTGAAGCTTTTCTATTTTTCTATTTTTCTACTTCTACTTTTTGGTAGATGGCTTTTAGCGCTATGACAAGGTGGGGCAAGTTTCGGCCCCCTGACATTTGATTTTAAATCTACAGGGGTGTTTTTGTCAAGACATTCCAATGAGGATAACTGCAGAAATGAACGTCGAATTTTCATCATCTTAGGCATGTAGGTAGCTTAGGCAAGGATGTTCATAATAACAAAGACTAATGATTAGATTTTGGGCCCCCTAGTATGTCATTTGCATAACATTTACAAAAGCTCTCAATATTTTATGGAGGTATGAGGTCGTTAAACTCTAGTTGATAAGAGTTTGTGTGACTTTATCAAATAACATATAAAATAAAATGTAATGAGTAACACTTTTATATCTACAGACATCATTGTGCACAACAAACCTGGTATATTTGGCAAAGGTATGTGTTCGTGGAACTCTAGTTATTTCTGAGTTGGCAATACTCAAAACGATGGTCCATTTCGCTACAAAGGAACTTGTTTGGTATCTTCACGTAAACAATACTAACTGCCTCTATTAAGTTAGACCAAGTTTGACTGTAGAAACTTGATAAAAATGACCTCCTCTACGTCGCTCTTGCTATTTTCTTGGACCAATAATCTGTTCATTTTCGAATCAGTCCAACATCTGGGTACACCCCTATTCACCAGTCTAATATCGTTAGTCCGTTCCGTGGTGACGATGAAAAACAGCGGGCCTGTATGACGCATCGTCTATTCCGCAATGTTACACAACGATAAGCACGTTTAAAGAACCCACCATACTTGAATGTAAAGAGTACCGGTCTTTCTCGGTGTGAGTGGATCAAACCTTACAGTCTTATCTTACGCAACCGTAAAAAATGGTGTCAATAGAGTCCATTCCATGTCACCGTGCGGATGTTTGTTGCCATTGTTTAGAATTGATTTTAAAGTTTTGTAATTATATGTCTAGGACATTTGATACTTCAGAAATATATTTAACACTGTTTCAACTTTATGAATATTTCCCTGGTCCTGTAAAACTTTGGAAATATTCATGGTGTGGAATTGGATACTTCTAATGGTTTATAAATAATGATAACAGCATTCTACCATTATTTACCATTTTCTACCATTTTTTGTAAATGGTTCGGTGGGCTGGGAAGATAGCAATTCACACATCCTTGCAAAGTATGGTTGGGTGCCATGCAACAATGGCCCACCACAAAGGATCCACCAGTGCCCAGCAGTGAAATCTAAAAATATACAGATGCAACAATAGGGCTTACTTTTATGGGGGCAATAAACTAATTCAACCATTTGGCCAGGTTTACCATTTTTTGTAAATATTTGTAAATGTGAAATAATCACAGAGAGGTTTCACAATTATTCTAGATAAAGATATTTTTGTACAGTTACTTTCAAAATGTTTCTAAAATATTCAAAGAAATTCAAATAAATGAGTATTTTCTTAGTCAATTTTTTGAAAATAATTTAATTATTGTGGCTCAGATATTCTTTTATTCAAAATAATTCAGACTAATTATAAATATCGCCTAAAAACCCTCATGGTGTCTTGGAAACGAACCGAATAACTTAAGCTTCACCGAATCTTAGATTTTGAGAAATTGGCCATGTACATATGGACTGTCTTTTTTTGTAGATATTTCAACTAATGGGTTTACTTTAATTGTTACATTGTTGTGTTGCAAGCTAAAGGCACGAAACCGGGTACCATATACCATGGACTGCCGCTGAAGCGAGCAAGTACTCTGAATGAGTGATGTTTTCTTCTGACAAATGCTTGAACGACTACAATGTAGTGTAGCGGTTGCGCTCTGCTTGCATTCGTAGGAATCACAGCGCAGTAAGTGGCGTTGTCCTTTCGCAATGGAACGTATACAGGTGTAGCTCTAAAGGGAGCTGTATTGAACCACTGCTTTACCTTAATTCGGAAACTGTTGTTTTTTTGGTATATTGTGTTTTTGTTACGCTGCGTTGCCGGGTACAACTTGCCCCCAGTTGGGGTCTAAGGCAACACGTAAGAGGATGAGTGAGTAAAAGGGGTTATATATTAAGGTAACGCGTAAGAGGGATTACATATTACCTTGCATTGCATTGTTCCCTTTCTGGGATGCTAGTGAAAATCACCTTCTACATGTTGCACTGGAAGGTGGCAAAAATTGAACGACGGAAATATAACAGACGGACGCGATATAGAAAAGAAGGAAAGATAAGAAGAACGTCTTACTGACAGTGCATCAGTATCATTAGATGCCATCGTCCATCTTTTACTTATCTTACAACACATAAGGTGTAGTTGCCCCGAAGCGCGGGTACACGTTATTTCCATCCAATGTATTTTTTCTTACATTTCACGTTCAGACCCTCGTAGTGCATAGTGGCACAGCAAGTTTTTCTCTTTTACAGGGAGAAGTTGCTAGCCCTTAATTCAACGTATTTGAGGCACCTCCTCGAACACGGGAACCCCATTTTACGTGCCAACCAAAAGGCCTACCCAGGATTAAACCGGGGTTCCCCAGTTACCAACTAATTGTAACCAGAAGTTGTGAGGCTGCTACCAGTTGAGCTACATGGGAATCCCAACCTTTGGGACTTAAGTAAAACATAATTGATGTTAAAAAGTGCTTACGACGCTTAACCTCTCATCGGATAATGTAAAGACCTACGTCACATTTCCTACCCGGGGCCCGGGCCGGGCTACACGTGGAAACGAAAAATTAAAGTTTACGCCAATAAGTATGTACGAGGCATGCTGTTGAATTATTTTGGATCCGTTTTGTGTTTTTGTTGTCTTTTATATCAAACTTTCGTTCCCAAAACTACCTGCCCGGGCCCCTGTGTGGAAATGTGACGTTTGCCTTAGCGTTAGGCTCACCTGACAGGTGTCCTCATCCCCGGTACATTCCTCCGTGGGTACGGAGAAAGGGTCCTGGAGACAGGTCATAAAATCAGCGGCACTGTCCAGCTTCTCACAGTTGTAACACGTCAGCCCACCCACATGCCCTGTGTAAAGGGAAAGTGTGACAGTTTAAATAACAGTTTGAATCGCGCAGATATAGTAGTAGTCGGAAAATTACACGGGCGCTCTTCTTAGAGATCGCAGCGGGTGTTGGCGCGGACCGCTGAACATGTGCCGGGTGCGCGTTAATCCGTAATCTCCAAGCAGATCCTACGGTGCCATAAGATAGTATCAAAGCTGGCCAATAGTGTAGCCGGCCAAGGGAGTCAAACGGGCACCGGGAAGTTTGATACTATACATTACGCACCGTGGATCTGGTTCGAGATTAGTTAATCCGGGCAGTAAAATTATTTGACTAACGATCTTTTTATGCTACGGGGGGTGGGGCACTAACACGGATTTTGAAAGGATATCCCCGCCCCTATGTGTGTTGAGACAGAGATAAGAAGAGCGCCCGCGTAATTTTCCAACTACTAGCTACTATATCTGCGCGATTCAACCTCTGCTTGGAGAGTAAGTTTACCTCACTGAAGAGCTTCTCTTCTACTGATCGTGACAGAGAATACACTGTGTACAATATCTATAGATTGATTGTACCGGAGAAAGTTTCCCTAGCTTTGTCCCTGTCATACAGCCCTCGGAAAAATCTAGGTACCCTTGCGTTCTCTAAATGACATTTTCGTCATTAATATGACCGGCAATATCTCTATCATCGAGCGAGTGATCAGACGATAAGCCAGTTATTTATGTAATGAAAAAAAATCTGTAAGTTCATCTACACGTTTTAAGAAGAGAGAAGAAGCATGTAAACTGTAGATATACATGTAAGTAAAGCATGACTCCCGTTATTCTCTTCTTGCATCTCTTGAACTCCAAGAAAACATTAGTAAAGGGACAATTTTTGGGCCCGTTCAAGTTGGTTTCGCATTTGTGTTTTGGTGTTCTTTACTGATCAGCAAAGCAGTGTTGCCATTAGAACATTGTGTTTTATAAATGATAAAAAATAATGAAGGAGCTTAACTCGTCATTAAGGCTAGCACAAAACGTAACACTGCACTTTGATAAATGTTCTCGAATCGCTATGGTACTAAGTATTCAAACTTAAAAACTCGAACATACCTTAGACCTATTTATTTTTCATTTTCAACGAACGTTAAAAAAATCTAGCCTTCCAGCCCATCCAATGCATTTGTATAGTTTCCATATCTTAAGTTGCAGATAAAAAAGAAAATCACTTACCGATAAGTAGAGCTAAAACAAAACTCCCAACAGCGGCGAAGGCCATCTTTTTAACAGTATAGTCTAGCAAGTGAACGGAGGACGCGCTATGCAAAAGAATCTGACCAACCACCACACAAAACATTACCGTTTTGAGGTTGTCAGCGTGTAGTCCTTGTCAACCAATCAACAATGACGTAACCAAACATGTGAGCTGAATGGTCAATTCAAATCTGTCACAAGCGGTGAAAAAAGGTATCAAACAAAAGAGGAGCGTGCGTAAACAAAGTGTGCTGTTTTTCATAACAGAGCTTAAAATAATGTTTCAAAAGTTCAGTTTGTCTTTCTTTTACAAAATCCCTGGACCGTTGCAGGTCTTTAAAAATTGTGACTAAGCAATTTCAACCATAAATGCTTTTACTGATCTCATGCTATTACAATGTATGATGCACGTGTTAATTATTTAGCCTAATTATATGGGCATCATCCTACGCCTCTATATCCGTATGTGAATACATTTGACTCCCGCGCACCAACTTTCGTCCGTTCCGAAAAAACGTTTTTCGACAATGGTATATTACCCTACAAAGAAGCCACAAAAATTTGGAAAAATATGCCATTTAATTAAAGTACAAATATTCTATTCGCGAAAACCATTTTATTGTGCCAATGTTTCAAACTTTCATCTTTGTACCTCTTCCTTTTCATGGTGCTCATGCATCTCGCTTAACTAAGATTGATTCTTTTTTGTTGGCTGGATTTTTGGAAACGCTTCAGGGGCGAGCCTGCTAGTACATAGTGTATTCAGTCTGCAGAATTTTCCAAGCATGCGTTGTTGACATTTTGTGGCGACATGTACATGTTTGGCCAATAGTAAACACCCAAGAGTGAATTCCCGCCTAAGAATTAAGTACGTAACCACTTATGACGCCATCGCCCTACTCTTTGGGGTTGTGATTCATTCGAAATTCAAGATTACGGACCTTTACGAGTAAATGAATGGCTCATTGTATCACCTACTTTCTGCCATAATAAATGTCTGGCATTGGAATTTGTTTTGGTCGTTTCATGGCCATTTGGAACCCTTTTGGTAGTAGTAGTAGTGATTGGTTTATTGATAAAAACACCATGTTTTATTTGTTTGTTATATTTTACCTGGGGCAACATATCGCCTTTTCTATGCGCTTTTCAATGTTCCCTGGGGGGTAACCCCAGACAAACATACCAAATAAAATAAGAAGTAACATTATAAGAGAAAATTAGCATTTGTATTCTATTTGTTTGTATTTGAACCAGGTTAACTAACTTACGGCGTAACACAGCAAAGTACAAGCTGCATATCCGGACAGATTTATTTGATCCACTCACACCGGGAAGGACCCCTTCCCTACTTACTTGCATGTAAATCAATATTACTGTAAATGCAGAAATGTTCTCGGTGGATTAATGTTCGCGGTTTTCGTGGCGACCACTTCACCGCGAACTTAAATCCACCGCTAACATTTTTCTACCATGGTATTAGACTGCAGTCTACGGTGTTACCGCGAACTTAAATCCACCGCGAAAAGTCCTTTTACCCGCTACCGCGAAATTAAATCCCCGCGAACTTAAATGCATTTACAGTATTTTATTGTGAGGTGCTAACATAGAATAAAACTACAAAAACATTGAAAACAAGGAAAACTAAAAGGAATTTTTTGTTATATGTTTATTCGTCTGTCTGCATTTCTTTCCCGACAGAGAAACGCAAGTGGTAAATGTTATTTCAAACACATAAGTCGTGTTGACACCCCCGGCACTCACAACGACAACAACATGAGGTTAAGATAACGTTTAGAACAATACCTTTTGACACCCGTCCAGCACATAAGTACATAAAATTCATATCAAACGTAAGTCAGATCTGGACAAATCAACACAAATATTATGTGAAATAGAACAAAACTTCTGAAAAAATACATGTATAGCTAATACTTTGAACCCCCACATTCATTTCAGTGTCGTTAAGTGTCTTGTTTTCTTATAATTCTATCTCAGATCTTTGCTGGCGCTTGGTTCTGGCACAACCTCCTTAAAGATCTAAAAAAAAAAACAGTGGCAATCTATGGTAAATGGGACGACACCATAACAGTACAAAAGGCCTTATTTTTGCACCCTGAAGTAGAAAACATTTCCTGCAAGATGTTAAGACAGTTAGTAGATGTATATTTAACCATGTCCGGTTATCGGGCTTGTAACATGTCTTCAAGAATCATATGAACTAAAAATCTACACAGAAAGCACTGATTAAATGGCCTAGTTGTGGAATATAACATTTTGTCTTGTGTAGCTTAATGCCTTACGCTTCATCACTTTGTAACAGAGAATGCAATATGCCCCAACAAAAATTAAAACACAGACACACGCATCTATTATGTACAAATGTATGTCAAATGTGTGCTTGTAAGCGCATACCCTCATAGCAAGTTGGAAAGACAACACAATTCTTAAAAATCATTGTAAAAAAAAAATAGCTGCTGACATAATCTTGCTAATATAATTTCTTCACTTTAATACTATGCAGACAAAACTTGAACAGGTTGAAGAAAATAGATATCACGATAATTATGTAATTAATTAGGTCTCATTTTTTACACCATTGGAAGCAATAATGGACAAGTAAGTGTCACATACAGTGCACACCACACACACACACATCTTTAGTCCTACCCCAACTAAGAAAAGTTTGAGTAGTTGTCAAGTGTTTACAAGACACATTGTTGGCGACCACAAAAATAAGGAGTCATATAGTACAATGCTAAACTTTCTTCAAACACAAAGGTATACACAGATCAAATTTTCGTTTTTATTGTAACTTTGCAATTATTACTTTTCTTCCGTTGATGCTTATCCAATGTCAATCTTTGTTATTTGTTGTATTTATAAGTTCCCGTTGACTTTGACTGTTGTTTTTATGTTTACCGAGCAGAAGACTCACACAAGCAGACATGCTTTTGTCCTATGCTCCTTAAATAAATGTGAATAAAATAAAATAAAATAAACTTAACTTAATTTTCACTGTCGCCTTCTTCAGGATCAATACTGATGACCAATCACTTCAGAACGGAAACTCCCGAGTTACAGACATGTGATCTTGTTGAAACATGATCTTCAAGATACGTGACGTCAGCGATCAGTCAAACGTTCAGTGATTGGTCATCAGTATTGATCCTGAAGAAGGCGTCAGTGGTCACTGAAAATTAGCTCCATGTATACCTTTATGTTGGAAGAAAGTTTAGTATCGTACTATGATTACTACCAACACAGATGAGCTTCCATGATAAAACAAAGTAGTCTTTCTCACAACAATGACAAGGACACAAAAATGTGCTTTTGTGGTGAGTGAAACCCCAACACCACCCTCTTAGACAAGAACAACACAGAACGGTTACCGTAGTAAAAAATAGCATATCAACAACTACGTCATTTATATATATATACTATATATACTATATACACAGGCACTATTTGCAGAACAAGTAGAAAAATACTGCAACATTGTGGGGTATCATTACAGTTAGGCTTGTTAAAAATTGTTCAATTAAGGAGTAGGACAAAACTTCTTAACAATTGCTAATAATTACAGTTTAATTGTATATGTGGCTTTTTTCTTTGTCACTCTCAGAAAGGCAGTTCTGGTCTGGCCATTTACTGGACAGATTTATTTCAAACAAACAACACATAACAAAATTTGCCCCCCCCCCTCCCCCTCCAAGAAAAAAATTGGCCTCCCTTTACAGAAAATTTCATACTCAAAAAAGAATGAATACTGTGGGAAAATGTTAGAATTCCTGTGAACAATATCTTTTACCCTGGACCAGAGGATATGGTACTTGTTTCTGTTTCAGGGGCCTTCAACTTTGACATTTTGCCCACAATGCATCTTGCTGAGCATGCCCAGTTGAAACCGTGAAATAGCTTATTGTAGGATGCTTCTGAACTTTATTCAAAGCTCAGTGGCGGCATCACATGTTGCCTGGTAACTGCATCACCAATGCAGTTACCAGGCAACAGAGGTTGTGGTTGACTGAGGAAATCCTGGATACTACTACTTAGAACTGTCAAGTTACTGGCTATTAACTTAACCAACAAAATGATGAATGTACTGAAAATGTAGAAATGTTTGAGGTAGTTTTATGTTAAACCACCATGAACATTTTCCCATTACAGTATGTGACTATGAGTATATGGCACTCCATTTCCCCACTAATGTGAAATTAAATCCCTGCAAACTTAAAAATGCATAAGTCTGTTAAAAATTGGTAAATTTTTCTCTGTACCATGGTTTGCTATTCAGCGACATTTGGAAGCAGCATCACATTATATCATTTTAGTTGTTCAACTTTGCGAACAATGTCTTTCTTAGGAGAAAATTTGCATGTGCCAAAGCAATCTCCCCCTATTTATATTCACCTCACATGTACGTGGGCTTCCTTATTTGCTACCGTGACCACAAAGTGCAGATGTTGTAACAGCACAAAGTACTTAGTCTGTCAGTTTTTATTTTCTTTACAAAATCTCAAGATCAAGGTCTTGATAATGCTGACATTACAAGACCAAGGCCTTTCCTGCTACATATGGCATGTTGCACGACACCACTTTTCTTACAATTACCCGGTATTCATAATTCATTAATTGTGTTCCTTTTTTAAACAACATCCAACCCTTTGAATTCTTATAGTATGTAACTATAAACAATTCACACATGCAGGAGGTACATGTACATTGTTCCGTACTTCGTAGTATTTGTCTTGAAGGCACAAGACTGTAGTTGGTGCATCCGTGACACTTTTTGACCAGTGACCATGTTGCCCTCGCGCACTAGTACTGTTGTCACTTCTGCCTCCTTAGAAGAGTGTTTTTTCTGCACACATGACAGCTCATTTGCACCATCTCAAACTGAAGATGTTTCTATCTTGCTTTCACTAGTCCTGAAAGAGAGAGAGAATACTGCATCAATTTCTGCAAACAATGATTACAGATGAGTTCTGTATTTGTAACTATGTAGTAGGAAAAAACACCTTTCAGCGTAACACACCAGCTTCACAGGCACGCATCGCAGCAGCAGCTGATTATACTACACTGAACAACATGTCACACCTAATAATAATCTTTGTGCATCTAACTGTAATCGTTGTTTAAAGCTATCTAACAAGGATGCTCTTTGTATATATAGATTATATATAGACAAGGGATATCAATGGATAAAAACAGCATGCTTAAAATAAGAATGTAGCTATTGATTAACAAGTCTGAAGGTCAAGATAATTTTAGATGTAATGAACACATCTAAACAACAATATCTAATAAATCAACAGAAAGCAACTTAAGGTGAAGGAAAAACTCCAACCTGAAGCTTACCTATGAAAGTTTTTACCCCTCAGTTGCGATGTTGGCGTCCGGACATTTCTCTTGGGGCTCGTTTCCTGCAGTTCAAAGCTAGTCTTTGAACTTGACTCGACTCCCGAACTTGACTGCGATTGGCCGGAACCTGACGACATCTCGCTGGACCCAGAAGATGTTCGTTTCACGTCGACCGTGTGCGGTCGCCGGTTTGCTTGTGGCTGCTGTAGAAATGAATAAACAACAGTTAACATTCAGCATGAAGTCGCGTGGCGCAGCGGCGGCATTTGTGCCTCGTGACCAAGAGAATGCGGGTTCGAATCCGACTGTGTGTCACCGATCTTGTGCCCTTGGGAAAGGCACTTTACACGACTTTCCTCACTATGCTCAGGTGAAAATGAGTAGCCGGTGCAATGGCCTAGTGGGTAGAGTCATCACCTTGCATTCGGAAGGTCGTGAGTTCGATCCCGGCCGAGTCATACCAAAGACTATAAAAATGGTACATGCTGCTTTCTCTGCTTAGCACTCAGCATTCGGGAAAGAGTATGAAAGTTGAACGCACACCACTACCAGTGGACTAGCCGCCTGCTGTAGTGATTGCGTTGTGTGTGGCCCAGGGCTAACGAAACAGAGATGGGCACCGCCCTATGCGCCAGAAATGGGCACTGCCCTTGGCGCGGGAAGGGTTTAACTCCCTAACATTCAGAACATTTCCAGAAAGTCAGCACAGTGAATCAGACATCTGATAAAACTTGATACAAACAATGTCAGCTCCTTCAAATACTTCTAACTCCTGACAACGCTTAAGGCAGTTTACCAAGTATTCAATACAAACAAGCCTTTATTTCAAACCTTGGACTTACATGTATGAACGAATTACCATTGACCATCCATAGTAAGTCCAATGCCTAAAATTTAGTTACTCATAGAGGATTTAAGATGGACTTATCCAGTAAATGGCATGAAGGACTTACTCTGGATAATAGACAGTTTAGTCCACCAACACTAAGCACCAACAGCCCTCAGGCATGGCAAAATGGGGTGGACTTACTGTGGAAGTAACTCCCCTCTGGCACAAGCAAGTCCACCGACAGTCTACATTGAATTTTATCCTTTTTTAGGCCCCAGGTTTGCAAGGAAAATAGACAAACTTGCAGCCTTGTCAAATCCAGCCGGCAGCCGGCTATTTTCCCCGCCTACTTTACATTTTTCAGCCGCCTACTTTTGTTACAAAATCCCCCAGCAATTTGTCTTGATAAACCCCTGGCAGTTTTCTGATAGCTTACTGGGTCTTCGGGGATCTGAAAACTGTCATTTTGACGAATGTCCCACATGTGTATTAGGTTTTCTCTGTTGTTTACATTATCGATATCTGAGCTTGCAGCAGACACTGCCACCACACCTCCAAGGAGGCGGAGTTCTAATATCTGGACCTTTGAGTGCATGGGCCTAGCTCTGTGTGCCTGTGACTATTTTCTGGACTATAACTAGAAACAAAACATGCCTGATTGTGGATGGATTCTTTCACAAAATGGTAGAGGTTAATTCCAAGATGTAAACTCTTAAAGATATAAGCTGACAAGAAAAGTTGCCCAGAATACACCAAAAACCATGTTTAGGGGTCTAAATTTACAAATTTTTCCTGGGCCCCCCAAAAGTTTCTGACCAGGCTGCACCTACCTGTTTATTTATGATACAGATGACATCTTGGATAGGAACAAACACTCCGTGGTTGCGATGGCAAAAGAAGTAGCGCTTTCCGCTAACATAGCCATCATGTCTGCCAACTGCACAAGGGACAGAGTGTTGCATAATGATGATAACTTAATTGCAAGACAATGCCTTTTGGCAAACAAAGTAAACATAGCCTGATTAAATATCGTTTATAGCAGCCCGCCCAACATCCGCCGGTTCCGCGGGGAGGGGTCAGTTACAGCCCTGGACAGCGGAGTTTGCGTTACACAGACTAAAGTAAACAGCGACATACAGATTTATATACTGAACAAAGAAGGAATAAACTTAACTACACACATTAAAAAATAAAATGAAATAGATTGATTAAGAAGGAAATACCATTTCATTTCTACAAAGCAGTAGTATAATCAAATAATGGATACTACTACTACTACATTAAACTCAATTTGAAGGTTTGACTTCTACTATTAAGGGCTTAGCTCAATTTGAAGGTTTTGACTTCTACTATTAATTACTCATTAAAAAATGAACATGTGATACACCTTGCATACTCGTAACACACACAGCCTTCATTGAAGTGCGAGTCAAAATTAAAGTCCTTACTTGGTGCATCTAATTCTATCCCGACATATATGACTGCCGGAGCTCCAACGTTGTCCAGGTGTCCGATATACCGGACAAGACCGGTGCGGTCTCCCCGCAACACCACGTGGTCATTCAACTGGACATGGAACTTGGGTCTGAAATGCAAGAGAAACTTTGTTAGAATTCGAACCGGAGACATAATCATTGCAGTCAACCTTGTAGAACTACCACCAAGTGACCACCTCTACATAAGGACCACCTGGCCAATGTGAATGTGATCACTTTTTGGTGGTCCTTTAATGTGTGGTCACAAAGGTCGTGCAATCATGGATCGCTAACTTCGGCCATTTTGGAGGACAAAAATGTACGTCTCCTGCAAAGTTCAACTCTCTTGGTACACAAAATGCTGTTTTGGATTCATGTCAGTGGTCGGTTCTGTCACAGATGACTTGAAAATCCTATGGCATCAAAATCATACAACGATCGCACGACCTATGTGACTGCGCCCTTAGATAATCTTTCCTAAAGTCCAAGAAATAAGACTGCCAACAGTGACAACCTTTCCATGCACATGCACAGGTTTATGTGTATTTGTAATTTATGTTACGCTTAGTAAATGCAGTCCACATGCGCATGCAACATTGCAATAACCTGAGAACCATTAAAAATGAAATTGGTAGTAACAGGGATAAACAAGTCCACTAGCCCTATTGTCCAGGGCAAGTGAAAGTGCTGTTCGGGCAAGTGCATGTCCTACCCCACTTGTCCGATCGGGCAAGTAAGATTTTTCCATTGATTTTAGTGCAATTTTGATATACTTGTTACTTTTTACAGTCATGACATCAAGCAATTGTCTACAGAGAATTCCATTGCTGGAAGTGAAAATGCATATACTAGTAACAGTGACAGTGACATTTGAATTTTGGGCAAGTGAAAAATTGGTTCGGGCAAGTACATTTTTTATGTGCTTGCCCGATAGGACAAGTGGATTTTAGAGAACTTGTTCAACCCTGAGTAATAAGCTTCATAGAGTTCATGCAAGTGTCGTGTGTGTATCAGAAATTGGCCAGTTTCTCAAACAGCAACAGCTGATCGCTTGTCCCACTATATATCTAAAAGGGCTGACAGAAAAAGAAACTCAACTCCTGGGAGGAATACAAAAATCCTATCTAGTAAGAACACCTGGTTGGTTAAGTTTTTTTTTTTTTTTTTTACTTAATGGTCACCACGTAACAAGGCCTGAAGGCCACTCAAGGTTACGGGTTACACGATTGTAACTGTAACAGCATCTCTTCGCCCTAGGCCAGAAACATCATGATTGAGACCAGCCCAATTGCTTGGGAGTGAGGACTAACTGACCCAGTAGGCGAAGCAGGGGTTACGAGGGCTGTCTATCTTGCAATTGTCTCCTATCATCATGCATCAGCTGCATATCAGTGCAAAGTATTTTACATCAATTCAAAGTGATCATGTCACAAAAAGTCAACATTACCTAATTAGATTCAATCATAGCAATACTCATCAATAAAAAATATAGACGTTTGCACGAAATATATGATGTTTTGTACATTGAATCTTACAAATCATACTTCCTGTTCTTGATTTCTATTGCCACAGGTAATCAACTTAATTTCCACTCATTATGTCAAAGAAAACATGATTTTGGTCGGTTCGGAACCTGGCATCGCGACTTGCAAAAAAGCAATTTCTTTTGAGAAGCAAAGATGATGAAACCTTGCAATCGTGTGCACTTTAAAAAGATTACAATGGTTGCTTCTCAAAAGAATATGTTCATTTCTTTGTTACACTTAAGTACAATACGTTGTACAGATTGCTTGCTTAGGTTCTACAACCGTGTGATCATGAAGAGGGAACAAAAAACTTAACTATCTTTTTGTATATATTGGTTTGTTTGTTTGTTTGTCTGTTTTATTTGGATCTCCATTAGTGATAATAAATATAGTATCCACAAACCAAAACCACAGGTTATGACAACATAGACAACACACTACTCAAACTCTGTGCGGACCACATAGCCAGTCCCCTTTGCCATATAATAAACTGTTCCCTAACACAGGGACTATTTCCATCACAGTGGAAAAAGGTATTTTGTATGTTATGTAGTGTTATCCAGGGCCCCACTGTAAAGCAGTGTGGTTACACTGAGTTGAGCTACCCTGACTAAAGAACAAAAAATAAAAAAAATTTAAAAAATCTTCACTGGAAGTATTGGGACAAGCAAAACCAGGATGTGCTGTTGGGGGAACCGGACAATACCTGTGCAGAACTTTTCTGCTATTGGTGCTGCAGCCGTTTTTGCCGTCGGTCGGCTGTGGCGCGGACTGTCCGTAGGTCTGGAGAGCGTAACAGATGGTGCACTTGCAGCCCAGGAGCGGCCTGAAGTCTGGGGGAGGGGAGAAGGGTGGGGGGGTTGGCCTCGCACTGTGGACACGAGAGGCTGGACTGCTGGAAGGGGGGGGGGGGGGGGAGAAGGAAAGTGAGGGAAAAGATACAAGTTAGACACTGTTAGAAAAGGTGAATTACTTTTGATTTGAACATGAACAGTTCCTTAAGTTAGCGTCACACAACCAACAAACTTTTGACAAATTTGGCAATCTCTGACAGCGTAGCTTTCCCTTGAAACTCAACCATAATACTTTGCATGGCAAAAATTGTGCACCATGTTGCTGCAAAAAAAGTATGATACATGGTGAATATTGCTTAGGATCTACAACTGTGTGATCATTAAGAAGAAACAGACATTTTATTTTTCCGGGGGGTATAGGGACAAGCAAAACCAGGAGAGGCCGGAAGTCTGGGGGAGGGGAGAAGGGTGGGGGGCGGCCTCGCACTGTGGACACGGGAGGCTGGACTGCTGAAAGGGGGGAGACACGAGAGCAGGGGAAAAGATACAAGTTAAACACTGTTGGAAAAGGTGAATTACTTTTAATTTGAAGATAAACAAACACTTCCCTGCACTTAAGTTAGCGTCACACAACCAACAAACTTTTGACAAATTTGGCGATCCCTGAGAGTGTAGCTTTCCCTTGAAACTCAACCATAATACTTTGCATGGCAAAAATTGTGCACCACGTTGCTGCAAAAAAAGTATGATACATCGTGAATATTGCTTAGGTTCGATCATGAGGAAGAAACAAAAAAACTTATGTTTACTAGGGGTATAGGGACTTGCAGCCCAGGAGAGGCCGGAAGTCTGGGGGAGGGGAGAAGGGTGGGGGGGTTGGCCTCGCGCTGTGGACACGAGAGGATGGACTGCTGGAAGGGGGAGACACAGTTTGTGGAAGAAGGAGAGCAAGGGAAAAGAAGACAAGTTAAACACTGTTGGAAAGCTAAGTGTGAATTACTTTTTATTTGAACATTAGCTTGCACTTAGGCCTGAACCCTGCACTTAAGCTAGAGTCACACAACCAACTTTTGACAAATTGGGCGATGACAGAGAGCGTAGCTTTGAACGGCTGATTGCACACGTCTAATTTCTAAAAATTTGTGTACCATGTTGCTGCAAAAAATGACAACTGCATGCATCAACTTTGGGAGCTCTATATACTCTCCAAGCAGAGGTTCGGCTCTGGCTGTTTTCAGACTTTTTATCTCGCTTTCAATTTTCATAGCGAGACATAAAACAAAACGGTACAAAATAGAAAGCGATAAAAACACCTTCAAACATGGCAAAAAACAACCTTAGCCAAACCTCTGCTTGGAGAGTAGTCTTGTAAAAATTATTAACAAAGTAGCACCCTACATGTGCACATTTTCAAGAGCGTCCTCTAGATGTACAATGTTATGATGACTTACCCATTAATGCCTTTGGGTAGGTGGTCAGCAGCAGGCATTGTGGGAAGGGTGATGTACTCGTCGGGTTGGACCATGTCGATGGGGTCACAACCCTGCTGCAGCTGCTGCAGTTCGTGCTCTATCCGGTAGGTGTCCTCGTATAGGGCTAATTTCTACAAATAGGTAACAACATTTTGTTTAACCGAGGAAGGAGGTTGAAGTCATATTATTTCAACCTAACTCCTTGGTTTAAAGCAGAGGTTTAACAGAAACATCAATTCTGCACTGTATCAAAGTTTTGTAATCTTTATTCTGAGACTGGCAAAGGTGGCAAGGTGGTTCGGACTGTTGAATTAGAATCTAGAGGTTCTGGGTTTGAATCCCTTACAAGGCCACAATGTTGTGTCCTTAGGAAAGGCACTTAAGACCTACTTCTTTGCTCTAACAAACTTACAATCTCGTCTTACATGACTGTACAAAACTGGTGTCTTGGGCATAAAAGGCAGTTTGACAGTTGTGCAAAAGAAACAGAGCTTAGAACCAAGTCAAAGTTTAAGGGGAGCAAATAACGCTAGCAAAAAGAGAAACGAACCTCTTGTTGAGCGAGTTGTCTCTTCAGGCTCTCGATTTCTTTCCTAGCTGATGTGAGGTCTTCCACAAGTTTGGAGTTCAATCTCAAGGCTGGAGGGAGAAAAGAAATCATCCCAATTATGACAATTGTAAACTAAGCAATGCCATGACCTGATCCTCTGGACCTAAACCGTACCTATACCTGACTTTTCTGTACTGATACCCACCGCTAGTACACAGCTTTGTTTAAAGTTCATTTATGATTGTCAATCCATTCAAGCATAAGAATGGATCCCAATTTTGCTTGGGGAGGTAAACAGTGGTGGGAGGAGAGGGATGGGCTCTGCCTTCCCTTGAGACAAGGCAGAGCCCCTGCCCCTAGACAAATTGGATAGCAACTCACTGCCTCAAGAAAGGCCAAGGGACAACCTTTACTTTTTTTACAATATCTACAGTAAGAAAGCCTTAAGAAAACAGAGGAGAGTCTTTTACTATATGTTATAGTACAATTAATGTACAATTTCCACATCTATGAAACCCTTAAGAAAACAGAAGAAAGTCTTCCGCTTACTTTCCCTGTACTGCTTGAGTAGTTTCTCATTCTCACAGCTGTTGGGGATGTCACACTGCACCTCAGTGGACGACACAGACAGCTGGTCATCCAGACTGCGAGACTTGGTGGTGGGAGGGCGCTTCTCCTGACTGTCCCCCATGTCAGGGAGGGAGTACTGACGAGGCAGTTTTCTTCTCGTTCGGTGCTAGGAGAAAACAACGAATTAACCTTACTATATAGCTAGTTGTATCTTCATGTGTACCTTGCCCCCCCAACGACCTGGAGGTCAAGAGACTAGGTAGGTAGGTAGGTATCATACAACAAACTGATCGAGTCTCCACTTTGTCTTACACTGTACCCGTTACAATTGTTGCAAAAAACTTTGACTTTGACTCTTAAAACACAGTATCAAGAGGCAAGGTGGTCTTGTCGTTAGGATAATAATTGTTGTTTCTGGGAGGGAGTACTGACACGGCAGCTTTCTTCAAGTTCGGTGCTGGGTAGGAAAGAAAACAATGTCTTGAAACTTTTGGTTCACTCGTTTGTCAGTATGATTTACTGTTCGATAAGTTAACCTGGTTTTGTACAATCTTTATGTTTGTGTTACTTAAGTTAATTTGGTTTCAGAGAACTTAATGTAGAATCATGCTATTGAAGTTGACTTGGTTTTATTGAACTTTATGCATGACTTATGTTTGGGGTTTTCCCCCAGGGGGCTTTGAAAAAAGATATGCTCCCACCCTGGTTAAATAAAGAATAAAGAAACAAACAAACAAACATGCCAAATAGCAAATTAATCAAGCAAATGGATATGATGTTGGAAATGGTCAGACTTTATATTTCGTTATATTTCGTCAGCGACACTGAAGAGATCTTGTTGAAGAGCAGATTTTTTAAATCCTAAATATGAATTGATATGCAAAAGAGTTGAAGACAATTTTTTAGTAGTTCAATAGGAAACAAGAGCAAGACCAGACAAACTTTTAATGCATTACAACCTTTATATAGGATTCTGCATATACTGCAAATTATATAATGCAATGGGGAATTGAATAAAAGACAAGAAGTTCAAAGTAATTAGTCTGTTCACACAAGTTTCAAAAAGAGAGAAGAGACTATGTTGATTTTAGATGATGTAAGATGTAACCTGTTTCACGTATACTTAAGTTATACAACCCAATGCATTTAGCCCATGTTGGGCAGGAATATGCAATAAAGATCATTGTCATTGTCATTGTCAGTAATGATCAACTCACCGATTTTGAAGAGTATTCGCGCGTTGATACATTGCAATCGTTGGTCACCTCCTCCCCCTCCCTTATGGTGGTTCTCTGCAGCCCCTCGCTACTACTTCTACTGCTTGCTGTGGTACATTGAGTGCATACACTCGACACCTCCTGCAGAAAACAAAGGAACAAATATATGTAGTGACATTAGTGTTCTTCAGGATACGTGTTTGAAGACACATTAGGTTGAAGACTCTGACACGGTAAGCCCCAAAACGTGTGAATGCCTGATCATATAATCTGTTCATTTTTCAATAGGTCCAACATCCGGTCCACCAAATTTTTTCAGGTCCGTTTTTTAAAACCAGTCCACTGAGAAAAAACGTTTTTGTACCCATCCCTAGGTGTGAATGGGGGTAAGGGTACACTTACCGGTAGTGTAGACATGTGGTTGCAAATTGTTCTGCGATTTTGTTTTCTTTGTGTTTGGAGTAGAGAGAGAGAGAGAGAGAGAGAGAGTGAGAGAGAGAGACCAGCTCCTCAAGGGCAGGGGCGTTACTCCCTGTCCACCATCCTAGGCTGGGCGTTGGTGAGTACCCATTAGAGCAATAAAGATCCAAAACAAAAAAAATTATCACAATTTCCAGTTATGCTGGACAAAAGTATCTAGAAACACAGACGAACAAACAGACAAACAAAGAGACGCTCCAAAAACATTACACCCATTTTCATGGAGGTAACGTCAATGATTAGGAATTATGTGCTTCTTGGCTCTTACTTCTTATGCTGTTAAGCTGAACTGCAGTTCTTTTATCAGTCACTAGGGAGCAGCTATAGCACACCCAAATCTGCAACAAGTTGCAGTAGCCCTTTGGCCTTCTTTTGGGCAATTCATATTTCAACCATTCAAGTGACTTTGTCCTTTCAAAGTCTTATTCTAGTCAGGCATGGCATTGAGAGGGTTATCTAGCTTGCTTTTCAGTAAAGGAAAACAGACATTCCCCAAAAGGACAAAGACAAAAGAATTTGATTCCAAGGTCCTACGATGGTGGTCCCACTAACATTTCTTCATGTGTTAATCCTTCGCAAGGTTGTGACAATATAGAGTATGGAATGTACGAAAACAATCCTTGAGGCTCGGAAACATGTTTCAATTTAGAGCACCTACGCAGGTATTTACAGTGACAAGGATTTCTTGCCAGGCCTTTTCAGCATAGGAGGCCCCTACGCTGTGATTGGAATCCCCTATGCTGTGAATTGGGCCTCTACATGGTACCAGTGTATCCACCCCTATGTGCTCTGTCTTCCATTGAGTTACTATAGTTTTAAAGACCGCTTGCAGATAGATGTGCAAAAGTTAGGTGTAACGAGTCGTTTGGTGTAATATAACCAGCTGCTGCTGCGCCGCGTGCCTGCGAAGCTGGTGTGTTACGCTGAACGGCGGTTATACCGGCTATATAGATACAGATACAGCTGCATTACACTGTTATGACACTGTTAACCTGTACCATAAAATCCACACATTTGCTGTGTAGGTTCAAATTAAGTTCCTATAAAGGGAAGAAGCAGCTCCAGCGTATTTCCTAAATATGTGGCGCAAGTGTGTACCATTAATCTGTACGGTTGTCTGCTCTCATTTACTCTACAGTCTACTGATTACAACATTTGGTGAACCAAAACAAAAGTTGAAGAACATCTGATTTGAAATATTTCATTTTGAGGCTTTTTTAAAAGTTCTAACACAAAGAAAGAAAGAAACAATAAAGGCATACCCTAACAGTAACAGTCTTATCAAATTGCATGAACGTCTTTAATCTTTATTGCCTTTAGTTATCGGGGCACGGGCGCCCAAATATATGAAGATTGGCTTCTAATGACTTCTAATCAGGTAACTATGGAAACAAGACACAACATGTAGGGCAGGAATAAAATTAGCTTCGATAGAAAACTATCAGAATCATTATTCTTCAAGGCACTTTTTCAAAAAGTAAAAAAGTTTTGTTAAAAAGTTTTTAAAAGTTTTTTTGGGGGCTTTTTTTGTGGGCTTATTGTGTGCTATCTTCTAATACACAATGTCAAGTAATTGTTTGCCAGTTCATTTTTATTGAACTTGGATTCTACACTGGCTACAATCTGACCTGAAACTGCCTAAGTAGCCCACTCTGGGGGTCGAGCACACCTGGTCCATGTGGACAGGTGGTCACTTTATTAGGGCTCGAAATACCTTTTTCTGCATACCTGCACTCGTGCAGGTAACATTGAAAATTACCTGCACCAGACAAATTTTACCTGCACCACTCTGAATTTAGGAAGTATAGATCATACTAAAATTGTTCAGGAACCATTGCTATTATTTTCTTTTATACTTTATAGGTGGTAACATTCAATGCAGCTAATAACAATCCATATACACATACATCGTATGTATAAAACCCAGTACAGGGACCAGTGCAGGTTAGGTGCAGGTAGACACCAGAAGTACCTGCACAGCTCCAATTTTACCTGCACTAACCTGCATATGCAGGTGGTATTTTGAGCCCTGCTACATACAGGATTCTTGATGCTTGTGTCATTAATGAAAATCATCTAAATTCTAAGGGACTCCCAAATATGTGGTCACACTACACTGGCTAGGTAGTCCTTACCCATCCTCCTACGCAGGGACATCCAACAGCCAAACTGCCTGTCTGGATGTACCCTGCTCTTAAAACTATCACCCTTAGTTCCTGTGGACGTCCCCCCCAAACCTAGCCTGAGTATCATCCTCCGTAGTAACCGCTGGCTCACGACTTTTGCTTGCTAACCACCGTGGTTAGCAAGCGAAAGTACTCAGGCTACCCCAAACCAGCTGTCAGCAAATCAGAGAATAGGCCTTTCAGTTTTCAAAAGGGGTCTCGCAGATATAAGGGTCAGCTCATTAATATCTATAAGCAGGGCGGTCAGGAACTAAGGGTGACGATTGAGAAAGCAGGGTACATTCAGACAGGTGGTTTGGCTGTTGGATGTACCTGCGTAGGAGGATGTCCTTACCAAGAGGTGGTCACTTGCACAGGTTTGGCCCTTACCTTTGTTTCCTTTAAAGATATGTTTAGCCCAACCAGACTGTAAAGCTTTGTACTCTGCATTTATTTTAGGAGTCAGAAAGTTGTGGTATTGAACAGGGATTACTTTCTCATTTGAAAACTCGTTCAAGAAGCTTAACTGCTTGACTTGGGTTTTTCTTAAGGTGACAAACCTCTTAAGAAGAAGATTCTTGAGGCAAACCCATCATAGGGGCTGATAGTGATACTCTCTTAACAAATTGTAATGGACGTGTGCAGTGTTTAAGAGAGAAGATGACAAGACAGTCGAAAAAAAAAATACCAGAGAGTCTTATGTAACAGTGGGGTTCCAGTGCCACCAAACTGACCATGCCAAGGGCTCTGAGCTTTTGGCGTAGTGGTTTGTGGGGATGGGTTTGTGGTCTGGCAACAAGGGTTCAAATCCGGAGAGCCAGGAGACTGCTGTTTCTACTACTTTCTTACACTTATTGCATGGTAGGATGATACTGGTACAACACTTGAAACTCTTGCTACAGTTTGACTTTCATAGTTTTTCCAATGCGAATTAATAATATGGCAAATATATGTATGTTGTGTGGCTACTGCACTACAGATCTGTCTGAACTCTGCATCTACAGCACTGTGAAAACCTTCTTTGCCCTACAATGCTGCGAAAAGTTAAACAATTTACAGTAGTTTTCCTCCAGTTGAATAGGGTTTGCTACCAGGGCTGCCACCAGGACCCGCTTTTTGGGGCAGAAAAATTTTTCACTCAGTCTGTCCCAAAATCTGAAGTTAATGACACGAAATTGATGACACTGTATCTTCCTAGGCATAACATTACAGACTTAACATATCAATAAGACTAAACAAATTAATAAGATGGTCTCCCAAGCAATGAGTGGAACGGAAAAAAAAATTCAAAGCTGGAGATTGCCATGCTTGCTATGAGTATGAACCATGACCTCATCATGGATGCACCAGCTTTGGGCCAACAATACACAGGATTACCGTATACCCGTCATCAAAGACGACATAAACAGGCCCTCATTCACACATGCCATGAGTAAGATACAGGAAGAAAGGACGGTATAGACGGTAATTACATGGCAGGAATTTTCCATCAAGGGAGGGTAAGAAGCAAATCTTGCCTGCTATTGTATGTTAAGTCCGGTTTTACAGAACCCTGACGGTTGAATGGGCGATTCTGTGTGTGACGAGTGAGTCAGAAACAAGCAGAGAAGGAAAGTGTGTTTCAAGCAACTTTGATGTGTCTAGTGCGCGCCTTATGGCTCAGAACAACCTCTGAATTTGCATGTCAATAAGTGCCTGTTACTGTTAGGCAAAATTGGAGTTGGACATGTATATCTGATGTCCAACTGTAGTCTAAAGCCCCTGTTACACATAGACAACCTTGGCTTCCTGACCTTCTTCAGACCATGGTAATTTGAGTTTGAGAATTGAGGTTAGGATTTGGTTGCTAGAGTTTACCAGCATCTGATTAAAAATGGACAACAACAACAACAACAACATAGTTATTAAGCCCCTGTCACACATAGCCAGCCATGGCTATGTGTGACTGGGGCTTCCTGACCTTCTCCAGACCATGGTTGGGAGTTTGTGGTTAGGATTTGGTTGCCGGAGTTTACAAGGAGTTTACCAGTGTGGGATGAAAGTCAGAGGTCAATAAACTCAGGGGCTTGGAGTATATTTCCTTTTATGGGCAAAGGATGAGTCATGAAGTCTGTAGGGCTGAAAGAACGTCCAAGCAGATGCTCGGTGTGGAAAATGGTTTTCTGACTAGAAAACCAACTGACAAAAAGTTTTCTGACAGACTAACACTAACAGGCTTTTATGGTTGTATCCTGAGCCAACATTTGCATGGACATTTTCAACAATTGGGTCGAAAATGGAGGTCCACCTGCCCTTTTCCTCCTCGGGCTCAAACTCCCCGGAGCACTAATAGTATCTCGCGGGCCTGACTGTCTTGGGTCACGAATAAACTGTCCTAGCTGCCCAATCCCGGGTGGCTCCCAGGGTAGGTCCAAATGTGGTCAGTGTCCCTTACCTGTGTCTGCACGCCCCTGTCGCGACTGTTCGTCGGGGAGGTTGCTCGGCAAGATGTGACGTGAGGTTGCAGCGGAAAGAAATAGAAACTACTGACCCCAACTTTTTTAAGGCCATGAGAGGAAACACCACCCTACCTGCCCTCCCCCAAAAGGAATTTGTCTACGTTACCAACCTTTTTTAGGGCCGTGATCGGAAATATGTAACACTTTTCTAGGCCTTACCTGTGTCTGTACGCCCCTGTCGCGACTGTTGGTCGGGGAGGTTGTTCGGCAAGACGTGACGCGAGTTTGCAGCGGGCTGACGGACCGGCTCGTTTGCGGACTGCTGTTGACGGAGTTTGGCGGAGGCACGTGCCGAAGTCTGTTCAGTTCCTGCCGCTGGATGGCTACCATGTTCTCCAAGCTGTGACCAACGGAAGAATATCTTATTACACTTGTGTATCTCTATCTGTATCTATATAGGCGGTATAACTGCACGCGGAGTGGCAACAGCTGGTTCTATTACACTGAACGACTCATCACACCTAACTTTTTTCACAGATCTGCAAGCGTTCTTTAAAACTATCCAACGAAGATGCCCCTACTGTGCTTGGTGATAACAAATTCCGCTCTATTTATTTTTTTATTTGCTTACAAACAGCCAGGGCTGCCCAACTAGCCATAGGCTATTGTCAAGGGCTAACCCTGTACATGTTCGCACATGTTCGCACACGACGGGTTATACCGCCCCTTACGGGGTGACACACCCGTCCGGGTGAATTCCGCTCTACCGTAGTTCTGGGAAAATACGACTTTCTTAACACATCAATCCTAGGTTGTTACATATATACAGTGTCGCTATGTTGGTGTAAGTGGCCTTAAAGTTGTGTTGACGACTTTGGTCCAAAACCCAGAAGTTCAGGGTTTGAATCCCCTAGGTCTTACACATCACCCATTTTGTGTGGTGATATATTATTAGTGGCATCTGTTGGGGTGTTTGGTCCAGAACATAGAGGTCTTTGGTTTGAATCCACTGACATGCCGCTGGAGTTTGGGAAAGGCACTTAAGTTGACTTGACATATTAACTTTCTTCACTCCACCCAGGTAAAAATGGGTACCTGACATCGGTTGGGGAGGTAAAGGCAGTGGAAGGAGAGGGATGGGCTCCACCTTCCAATACCGCTCACTTGACACGGTACTTGTGGATAACAACCCATTGTTCATACAGCCTCAAAAAGGCTATGGGACCACCAAATTTACCATACGATCACTGTGACATAGTTCAATCAAAAGTAAGCCTAAGGTATTCTATAGAATTTACTTCTCAACCAATCATTGAATAATTAGGATACAAGTAGCTCCTTGCACATCCTAACCTGACATATCCAGAGCTAACTGAAGAGTCTGACGAATATCACTTTATGGTTGTATGTCCCAAATATTCTGATATACGAAATTCTCTGTACACAAGGCTGTCATCTTATACACAAGGATTTATCTCGATGGACCTGAAGTGTAAATTCAAATACATCATGACATGTGACAATCCCTGCATGGCAGATATAGGAAAATATATCAAAGAAGGTTTAGACATTAGAAGTTCCTCCAATGATTGTAAAAGCCTCCAATAACTGTAAGAAATTCATCCCATACTACAACTTCTGTATTAGTTAGATAAGCGTTAAGTTATAGAACTGTAGTTATGTAGATGCCATACTTTGTACCCTGTACAATTGTTGTGCAATAAAACTAATTTCTATATATATATCCTTGTTCTTAAAAAACGTTCATTGGTTGACCCTTGGCTAATTGCCATTTTCCCTTGGAGACTCAGTCCTCTGATTTTTGGGATACCATAACTGTTTGAATGCACATCGAACAACAACATTCATAACTGTCAGACATTCTTCCAGGCAAGCTATAGTCAAGACATTATACGGCCATTATACAATGTCAGGAAGCTGAGCCTGGTAATACATGTATTACTTATCGACAAATTCTTTCCGTGGACACGTTTCCTAACCTACCATTGGACGGGGATGGCAGCCAATCAATAGGAACGTTCAAAGAACCTGTTAAATGTATGTGGAAACTTTTGTACCTCCACCTTTTGTAACACCTCCATGCTTCTGTAAATTTGCAAGAAGTTTATTTTCACTGTGGTTAATTTTTGAAGTAAGGAGAAAGGTTTCTATTGAAGTATTTTGGAAGAAGAAATTTGCGATGTCCTGAATTCGCACCGCAAAGACTATGAAAATAAAACCACCTCAAAAGTTCAATCCAGAAATTAAGGATTTACAGTACTTTTTCGTAGACATCAATTTTGTTGTTTGTCTGTTAAATGTTACAATCTAGTAAAGCATATTTAACCCTGATCATCCCAAACAATGCATTCCCTATAAATGTTTGTATCTGTCGTAAGCTTTTGCAAGATCAAGGTCACTTGCGAGAAGGCTTTGCTCAAGGCTTTATGTAGGGATTGCAGTAACACTACTATGAGTCTAGAGTTAACTTGCCAGTTTTAAGCAGAATTTGGTGGCAGGTGTTTTTACTCTGTCATCTTTGACTCCTGATGTGACACCTGTGGAGGCCAATTGTTATCTTAACCACCTGACTATAGAACAAAGCAAAACCCTCTTTCTTCTGGCTGTTGGTACATGCATGCATCTATAACGAATTGTAAGAAGTTCATTGTGTTTAAGGATATCTACATAAGCCTATACATGACTATGAGTATGATAATGCTGCTCAAACATAGGCCTACAAAAATTAACACTGTGTTCTTGATATCAGTCCTGAAAAAATTAGGGGTTGATACATGAGGAGTTTATTTATTTTTTTTAGATACCCACCAAAGGAATTTAATGTGAAATTCAAATTTTCTCCATCACTCTTCTTCAGCATTGTTATCCAGTTGTAGAGATTAATTTGAATATGTTAGAGAATGTT
Organism: Branchiostoma floridae; assembly: GCF_000003815.2. Lineage (NCBI taxonomy): Eukaryota > Metazoa > Chordata > Leptocardii > Amphioxiformes > Branchiostomatidae > Branchiostoma > Branchiostoma floridae. Next base: position 18,411,998 of record NC_049996.1, on the reverse strand, counting down.
CTCAGCACTTTTATGTCAAATCAAAAAAAAAGTAGGGTCAGCAAGTTTTTGCTACAATCTGTCAGGTAAACATATACAGTTACAATTTTGACAGGGTAGTTGCAATCCTAATGTCCTGTATACTTCAAAGAACATTAGTAATTGCTATTTAGAAAAGCCTTGCTGATAAGGATTGTAATGACAAGAGTGCGGAGTTATCAAAATCCTTCAAAAAACAAATACTTTTTGTCCAAAAAAATAAAAGAAAGAAAAGAAAATGAAAGGGGCAATCTTGTGACAACTTCCTTTTCTCTGATCATTTCTGTAGCAACCATCTTCGTGTTGATCCCACTAACAAATGCTTATCCACTCCTGTGTTTGCAAACTCCTGAAAACAATATCCAGGTAGCTTTTGTTCCGGAGAGGGCTCTGTTTTAGTAACTTTTACCTGGCAACCGTCTGTGTAATTATCTCCTAGCACCTGGACTATGTGCAGTGATTAACACCGGTTGGACAAGGATAGGGGACAAAGTGCAGTCAGCACACCCACTGCATCCCCGGCATTAATACCTCGGTAAGGCCACACCAATTTAATTTCTTGGTTCATGGATTTTTTCATGAAAAATATGGAGCGAGAGGGCGAAATAAAGATAAAAATAAAAATTGTAAAATGGTTGGGGTAAAGGTAACGGCTAATCCAAAACATAAAGAAAAAAAGTTTTCAGCTTGAAAAAAGTACAAAAACACTATTACTGTACAGTAACAGCACCTGTACCCATACTTTAAGGAGCTTATAATATAAAGACCAATTTGCTACACCAGAAAGGTGAACGGTTTCATTAATGGTGAAAATTTGCTGAGTGGTAATTTTCATTTTTATTTTTTTCCCAAAAAAATTGGAGCGAGCGAATCCGTGAACCAAGAAATTAAATTGGTGTGGCCTAATACCTCGGTAATACAACAATTTACACACAATTAGCCTGGAGGAAGACATTAGTGGAATGTCACCTGTGTGCTTACCAGGCTCCAAAACATATTAATTACCGTCGTAAATGCGTCCTCGCTGGGACTTCAAAGAGCCAATTGTCGCAAGCGACACTGGGGGTACTTTTACGCCAGGAAGGCCGGTTACAAAGTCAAGAGCGGCCGGCTTTTGTTGCTGGAGGAAGAAAGTATCAGTGGAGGCGCAGAGTGGGTAGCAACCGAGGAGTTTGCCACTGTAGAAAGTGGCAAGGTGGGGAGCTATAACTGATAAGGGGTGTGCTGTACTTGTTTGCATGGCGGAAATAAATTCTTCTTTGATTGTCGCCCCCCCAAGGCATTGCGAGTTCGGTAAATGTTGCCGTCTGTTGACACATATTAGTACCATGGTTAAAAGGGAGGAACTTCTACGTACATTTTCGCTTCTTGAGAAGAGATTTGACTCTAAAAGTACGACTAGAATTACCCAAGTGTGTCTATGAATTCTTGCAAGTTACTCTTGCAGACTTTGTAACCTGTACTACGGTAAAAACAACAAATCAAAATATCTAAGTAACGAAAGATAACGTTGATTGGTCAATATCTCAAATTTAAGTCAGCGCGACCTGCACTAGGGAGCCACAGAAAAGTATAAACTATATAAGGAGGAGTCAAATCCCTGTCATTCTCGTGAGAAAGACGAATAAAGTCAAACAGTCTCGGACGTCATCATTCCATCCCTTATCGACAACAAAAGATAAAGGGTATCATGTTACTCCTTCAAAGATGATGTCACGCAGTTAGCTTAAATGTGAAGGCCTCAGAAGTCATTAAACATCCAGGTCCTACAATCTGGGTGAAGTGGACTAAATGGCCAAAAGCATGCAGCGAAATTTAGAAAGGAAAACCCCGTAGATGTGACAAGACATAAAGCGCAAGTTAACACCTCTACATAACATACATAGTATTACATACATCATCGACCAGAGATCGGGACAAGACAAGTACATATTTCACTCCATAGGGCCCTATCTGACATAGCTTGCTCTAAATTCTCAAAATCAATACCAGAGTCTCTAGTTAAAGTGTCCGTAAGTCAAACTTCTGCAATGTACCCGGCCACCTGACCATTGTGGAGCATTGTGACCAACTTTTGGTGGCCCTCAGATCCCATGCATAAATACCCACCTACGCAATTTATGACCAGATTTTATACAACACAGAATAAAGTAGAATGTCAGCAAAAATAATTAATGTACCTCACCATGCTTTTAAGATTTTGAATATGAAATTCTATAGCTAATTTCAAAATTTTAAATGTCACGATAGAATATGCTGCAAACTTATAAATACAATAATAGTACATTTAACTTAAGTAATGTTGCCCTTCACAAATCTCTAGTTATACCAATGCACCCTCAGTAAAAATCAAGGGCACATCTCCCAGTTTAATTTCGATACACAAAAGTGCATTGCACCCAGTATTTCAAGCTCTGTAGTTGTAGTAAGGGGTAGAACTAAATGCTACAATTAGGGAGGAGGTTTACCTACAATTAGAACAAGAACACAATAGCCCTCTATAATTTATTCTGGTTTGACACTTTAAGCCCATGACAAATAGTAAGAGCAACAATTTAAGGAGCAATAACTTCTCGGCTGTAATCTAACCCACCTCTGTTTGAACCTCTACAATAATCAATGTTATCACATGTACAAAGCACTTTCTAAAACCTATAAGTTGCCAGGCAGTCCGCTGAATGTAAACAAACCAACGTTACAATCACTCGGACAGAGTGGCAATATCGTCAGACTTTGGATACAATAAAAGTATGCTGTACACATTTCATATGCAGTGAACCTGACAAGCTGAAAACCAAAGGGCCAGAAAAATTTTGAGTACAAACAAGTTACCAGTTCTCTAGCCACGAAATACAGGAAGTGAAACATGCTGCTATATGGTACAACCGAGCACCTCATAAATTGCAAGACAATGTAGAATCAAGTCTCAGCGTTATTTATAAGTCTCCTTTCAACTTCAAAGCCTGGCTGATGTATACACTTTGTGTGTATACTGCAGGTGCTGGAGTGTGTTTTCAATAGAATTGTATTATTAGATAAGCCTGTGGATTTTGGCAGCCTTGGATTTTGCTCACTGACATTGGATGCCGTCCAGTTTCTATACAGCACAAAGGTAGATGTGCTTGTTGATGCTAATAAAGTTTGAGGGTTGGGGGAGGAGTAGTAAGATAACATGCATGGGGTCCGAGTAGATATAAAGGAAAGGCTTTGACTGAGTTTGAGATTTGTTAGTGCAAATGGCATCGTAAAAATTGTTGCAGCACAAAACAGTACTTAGATCCCACGTTGTGTTGCACACACACACACACAGACACACACACACACAGACACACACACACACACACAGAGACACACAAAAAACAACACAGCATTCTGGGGAAAGGTAAAGAGAAATAGCTAATGATCATGATACACTAACCTTTCCCATGCTCTAAGAAGAGTTGCGATGTCTGCAAACAGTGGAACGATCCCACGTTGTGCTACACACACACGCACGCACGCACGCACGCGCGCGCACACACACGCACACACACACACGCACACACACGCACACACACACACACATCCACACAAAAAAACATAACCTTCTTGGGGAGGGTAAAGAGAAATATGATCATAATATTACGGTACACTAACCTTTTCCGTGCTCTAAGAAGATTTGCGATATCGGCACACAGTGGCACGATCCCACGCCGAGTGCTCCGGACCACCAGCGCGACCGCTGATGAGGCAATCTCCTTGTCTTCATCCAGGTTTTTGATATCGCTGCAACTGTCTGTAAATCAAATAAGGAACATAATCAGTCTTTCAAAAATGTGAAACGATATTGATAAAGCCTAAGCTTACTGACTATAATATGTGGGCACGAGTTATATATATGTATCAATCTATCTATCTATATCTCACATATATGTCATTATATGTGTGGTGTGTGTGTGTGTGTGTGTCTGTGTGTGTGTGTGTGCGTGTGTGTGTGTGTGTGTGAGTGACTGATGATGATATGATTAAAAGCAGTATTTCTCTCTATATATATATTATGATAACAAAAATTAATATCTGAATATATAAATTATAATAATAATATCAACAGTCAGGCTTTACATGGTTTGACGACTAGTATGACTTTCTCTTCCGTCAGACTCACCAGGCAGTGACTACTGGCAGAAGTGTATATATAGCTACTGAACATTCTAGGGGAGCCTTCAACAATGCAAATATTTTGACAGGGATCATTGGAACACATTCCACATTGCTTGGTCACCAACCAACACATTGTCATTCAAAGCTGGCTTCAACTCTAGAATATATGGTATGATCCAGATAAAGGGAAGTATCGTCCTTAAGGATTTATATGTTTTTAACGAAAAAGTTACCATGAAATTATGAATGTAAAAAGAAATCAAAACAGAGGCAGTAACGTTTCTTATTTTTGCTGCATATTCTATATCATATATAATATTGTGCACACAAATTTTTTCTATCAACATCAGTGCCCCTAGGACTATTCCCAGAAATAAATTTCCAGCACAATGCTATACAATGAAATGCCCTGATACTGATAGCAATAAGCAAACGGTTATCTTGTTTACAAGGGGTAATCTGCATCCAAACAACACTTGTATACAAACATTTGGAAACTTACCGACATCCTAAAACAAATTAAATAGTGTTACCACAATCATGATAGAGTCATAGAACATTATCATAGATGTATGTACATGTATATTGATATATTCATAATATCTAACATTAAGGGGAAGATATTATAGTTTTAATAAGAGTCACATTAATCAGTAAACCTTCTTTCTACTGTAAGAACAAAAGAGACACAACACTCTTTTATGTTATCTTTGAAGTTAGTAGGGTGATGCATCAAATAAACTGTAAACTTCAGCAGTGGTGGAAGATTTAGCCAGATTAAATCTCGCTTATAGCAGCCCACCCAACATCCGCCGGAGGGGAGGGCCCAGTTACAGCCCTGGCTAGCAGAGTTTGTGTTACAGAGACTTGAAAAATCTAAATGGCAAACATTTTGAATCATTGTAAGGACAGTACAATACAGAATACATTGCTGTTAAAATTTCCGCATAGAGATGCAGCTTTGTCCTTGCCTATAAACAACACTGCACTATTTCAGTTCTCAAGATTGGAACACAAGACATTATAATCATTACTTCACGTAAAGAAAGCTTACAACTTCGCGATAGCAACACTGACATAAGCTTGTATGTAAACATTTCAGACATGCACATCCAAGTGGCCCCCAGTGTCCACCCTTACCGAATCTTCCTCCTATACAAGTCAGAAGTACCGGGCTTTGTCCTTGCCTATAAACAATACTAGACCATTTCAGGTCTCTGGATTGGAACACAAGACATTATAATCATTACTTCCAAGTATTTAGGAAGCTCATAACTTGGTATATAGCAACAATGACATAAGCTTGTATGTAAACATTTCAGACACGCACATCCAAGTGGCCCCCAGTGTCCACCCTTACCGAATCTGCCTCCTATACAAGTCAGAAGTACCGGAACAGCCTCCATGTAGGCGCTTCAAAAGCACAGGACAGCTATCTACAGGGCTCGAAATACCACCTGCATATGCAGGTTAGTGCAGGTAAAATTGGAGCTGTGCAGTTATTTCTGATGTCTACCTGCACCTAACCTGCACTGGTCCATGTACTAGGTTTTATACATAAATGTCCTATGATGTAGGCATCTATGGACTGTTATTACCTGTTGTTATTGCTATTAGACTGTTACCACCTAAAAAGAAAAAAAAATAGCAATGGCTCCTGAACAATTTTAGTATGATCCATGTTTCCTAAATTCAGAGTTGTGCAGGTAAAATTTGTCTGTTGCAGGTAATTTTCAATGTTACCTGCAAAAACTATAGCTAGAAAACAGTATTTCGAGCCCTGTAAGCACTTCAAAAGCACAGGACAACTCTCCATCAACAACTCTGGGATCCCCCCTTGGCAACCCTGCAATGCCCCGCTGCCCAAGAATTGCAGGTAAACAAGACTGGCTCGCCCGGATCCATCCCAATAACGTGATTACGTCTCCGCCGTCATGCTTGCTTCCCCAAGTACTCTGGGGGACATGGAGTAGAACAAGAGGACTGCCAACAGCGGTAAACAGACTAACACTAACATGTAAATTTGTGTTCCCTGTACACATTACGAGGGGAGATCAATAAGTTCTCAGCCTCGCCCAGAATTAATAAGCACAACACAAATTTTGAGGCACAACTTTGTAGTATAAAGCCTTTTATCAATATCCTCCAAATTTCGAATCATTGCAGTCATCACTTTCCAGCAACATCATTTTGAAAATCAGTAGGTTATAAGTGGCCAGAAATAATAATACAATATGTTTATTGCAAGTTCTTGCCCGAGGGCTAATTGCAGGTACAAACAACATGTAAAATAAGGAAAATACAAAGGTGCTAGGAACTACATTCTATGACTATGCTATGCTAGTGTACATTATACTGGTTTTGTTGGGTTAGACTTCTTCTCTTTAGGCAGTGGAAGACGAATGTAACCACTTCTTTTATAATGTGTGGGTTCTTTGATTTTAATAGTAGGATTGATTTTTCATTGTCAGGAATAGTTGGAAAGTAAGCGTGTATTTTGGATAATAATAACGTGATTACATCTGTCATGCTTGCTTCGTACTCAGGCCAGTCAGCGGGACATGGAGTAGAACAAGACAACTGCCAGCAGCGGTTTTGTGTAGGGGCACCGCAGGTAAACGGATCGACACTGACATGTAAATTTACTTTACATACTCAGGTGAGACATAAGGGAGGGACACACTGATATTGCCAGATATTACCGGGGAGCCAAATACTTTATAATCAGTTTTATATAATCAAAAGAGGTCTTCACCCAAAACCCTCCTCACAGTTTAAAATTAAAGTATTGCATCTCTTGTCTTAGCCTATCTAATATGAGTTATGGCTACAGAACAACTGTCACGGTGTCGGCCATGAGACAGCAAATATCCAAAGAAGACCACAGCACGTTCAGGACAAAAGATACAATGTCATGTATACGTACTAACAACCCAAAGTTCTGCTGCAGTACTAAGGTCACACACCAGGGAGGCAAAAATCTTTCCAACTCCTATCCACATGCCATCCAAAGCATTTGAAGTCTGTTGTTACCACAAATAGCTGGAAACACAAACCAAAACGACACCCCCATTACTCACAGAGGTAACAAACTGTTGAGAAACTGTACGTGTCTGCAGGCACGTCTAAAGAATCCAGCATGTTCTACCACACCTGAGGGAAAGCCAGGAAACTGGACACCCCGTCCCGAGTTCACCTTGCACACCTGTGCCTTAAGGGCACTTCGCTTCGCCAGGTGAACAACAAAGGGGAAACATGGGCAAATCTAAAACTTAAAAAGCTTTTACAGTTGGCAAGGGTGCAATTTAAGGGTAGTCAAAGCACCCTTATTGAGGGCTTAACTGTAAGGTCACTTATAGATATGTCGTTACAGCTGTTTGTTTGGTATGAAAACAACCCTAAATGTGCTGTGAATTACTTTCAACCTTCACCTTAAGGATCTTCTTTTTCTAAAACTTTTTCCCTTTTTTCTCTTCGGCTTAGAAATGGCTTTTGAGTCAATTCTTGAAATAAAGTATCATAAATGGCTTTTGAGTCAATTCTTGTAATAATTAAGTGTCATTATTAGAGATACATGGTGTACATAATAAGAAAATATTTGTTCATTCTATAACTATAAAGTCAATATAAAATCATTTTTATTATCGCGTGCTTTTTGATGGTACCCTAGTTAATTTTCTCCATTGACTAAAGTAAAGCTGTCCATTATAACCACCTGTCGCAGAAACCAAGCTTAGATTTTATTGGTCATTTGATTTTGAAAGGTCTTCTTGGGTTGTTTTTATTGTTTATGATTACGTACACCAGGATGTTGTGCTGCCCCTACGGCTAAAGGCTATGGGACGAACGAACGAACGAACACCAGGATAAACAAATTGGGATTCGGCCATGGGATTGATCCAAAATCTCGAATCCTAGTATGAACCGTCCAAATCCGGCTCTGATCGGGGTTAAATCAACCAAAGGTGATGGATTCAGTTGATCAAAATAGGGATCAATCAAGTGCCTGGTACGTGAATCCAAATCACAAATCTTCATATCCGCCCCTTGGATATACATTGACAAACGGAAATGACCCATACTCTTTTCACCTTTTCCCGTCAAGTTGTCATTCTATGCCCACTCCAACCTCACCTTACCTGCCAATATTGGCAGCGACAGACAAATATGGCCTGTAGGACTGACAAGGCCGACAAAGTGTTCAAGTCCAACCAAGCATGTAGGGAAGTTGACTGCCAAGTCACCATTGAGAGCTGCCATTTGTCATTGTCACTTGTATGTATCAGGCCTATTGTGACTGTCCCAGTGAAAAACAACAAAACTGGTCTTGTTCTTCAGAGGTCCCAGGTCAAGGTAAGAATGCCTACCATGCTGGCAAGAGTTGATTTTTTGGACAAAAACATCCTACCGGAAAGGAACAATGAGAAGTTTCATGGCCTTCATGCAGACTGACTGTCAAAACGTTATTTTTTATCAATCATCGAGTGGTGCAATGTTCAAGGTAGGAGACTTGAATGAAAGTGTAGCCAAACTTGTGCAAGTGATCACTTCTACTATCTGGTCACTGTTACCACTTTCTACTTATATAAATTTTTTTTCCAACAGACACACTTTTCCGTTGCCAACTGTCCACAAAGACCAGGTCCTATTGGTCCCCAGAGTGGTCTTCTTTTATTTTAATTGGGCAGTTTTGAGTGTAATGCACAAAAACTATGTAATTTGTTATAAAAAAAAAGTTGAAGGACCAATGTACAGATGCAATAATCCAATAGACTATGATGCTTAATAATGATATAAAATAGACATACCATAATTATGAGAAAAAGCAATGTCTATTAGTATTAACTTGAAAGTTCATCTCTACAACCATCCCTGAACAGAGACGGTGGGCGCCATAGACTTCCTGCAACCTATAATCCACTGCTTACTGAGTCACGTGTTCTATCTACATAACGTGACGTCACAACAGCAGTGGATTGTTCATTCCTTGACAAAGACTGGTGCTGTTCAGTCGAAAATTTGGGTGAGTCCAATTTTGGTGTTGGAAATTACAGTTCAACTATTTCAAAAAAGAGTCTATTAGTATTGATTACAAATTAAAAGTTGTGTAGTGTTACTAACTAAAGATAGACAGAAAGGGTGCAAGATTTCAATTCTAACTTGACAACAACCATTATGCTTGCCAAATGTCTTAGGCCCAATCTAGAGACAGTTTTTACGGATATCTGTGGATGTGTCGTGAGGGATCTGGAACATTGGCTGCGGGACACCCGTGGTGCTTGCAGTCATAAACAGCTATATAGCCTTATGGGCCCGTATTATATGCTAATGAGCCCTCCTGAAGTCGGGACGCATCTACACACGCACAGAAGTTGTTGGGGACCCCTACTAAGCTATCTGGCGAATGCTCCGAACCTTACGGAAGAAATTCTGCCGATATCGTTATGGAGATATTGCAGTTCCATCTAGACGCTGAAAAAAAGGGGTCGGCGAGAGATTATCGGCTCGCAGATATCGGGAAAAACTGTGTCTAGATCGTGCCTTAAAGGCATTCCTTTGTGCACCTCAAACCATCACTGACAAAAAAGACATCCTTCCACTGCCAAAGGAATGTATGAAAAGTCAAGGAAAAAATCTGCTCAATGTCGGGACAGCTTTGACAACCGCTGAAGTTACATTTGCCTGGTTCCAAACAACATTCCTTAGAGTCTGCATGCCTTTTTGTTTTTCCGTAAAGGCGTAGGTTGAATCTTATTTCACAGTGTTAATTGTAGTTGTAGGTGGCCTATTAATTCCAATTAAACATTAACTTAAGGATCTTTGGTAAACTATTCATGAAATTCATATGGTCAGTCGCTTTAATTCTGTGTACATAGCACACTTTCAGTTCTCCTGAGTTTATTGACGAGTTATTTGTATCAGCAATGTTCCTTGCCAGATTGCCCCAAATATCCAGTTGTGTTGGCATTCGCAGCCTTGCTAGTTTTTGACACACACCCCATGAATACAATGGAATAATCCAATGAAGTCATTTCCACAAGGAACAACCCTTCTAACTAAGATTAGTAAGAAGTTTATTTATTATTAAGTGTTGCAGGCCCTTGTGAATTAACTGATAAGTCTTTCCCGCCCTCTTACATTTCCAGGATCCCCCCATGCAGACCCTCCTAACCCTTGCATGTTGTCATCTGGGAAAACAACAACATCCCACACTGTGTAGTTGCCAGTGGTGCGAAACGTGGAAAAATCCCGGGGAAAAATTTGCTCAATGTTGGACCGACTTTGTCCCCGAGGCCCCCCTGGCCTGCGACCCTCACATCCCTGTACGCCCGTCACTCTGGCTGGCACACATTTGCAAGAGAGAGCACAATAGTCCCCTCATTCTCTCCGCATACTTGGTCCCTACCTACACTTCTCCTCAGAAACACTAGCCGCCAAGAAGAAAGGGCTCTTTTTTTCCTCAAACTTCTGGCTGCTGCCAGAAGTGGTGGGGCAAATGGAATGGAAAAGCTGAGCCACAAGAAGAAGAAAAAAAAGGAGACTTCTTTCAGCTTGGGGCTTGGGCTGTTTTTCTGTAAAGGATTTCTTTGGAATGACTTTCTGGTGGGATGGGAAAGTTTTGGACAATTCCCAATCTGTTCCATTGTTCTTTTATTATGGAAACTACATGGCAAAATTTCTACGAGAACTAGGACCAGAAGAGGTTGCAGTTTATATGTCACAATTTCTTTTTGATAAATTCATATGTCAAAATCAAATAGCTCTTAAAACCAATATTACTAACCTCAAGGCTACCACACTAGAGTTACTTCTACAACTACATTGCAGAGTCTGTCTCAAAGCATACATATATATACTGTAGCATCTTCACATTTTTAGTACTTTCTTTAGTACTAATTTCATTAGCCTCTACCAGGCTCAGTGGATCGGTGGTTTAATTGTAGAAATTGGACTAATAAAGTCAATAGTACGCTGGGGGAGTTGGTCTGCCAGATTCCTCATCGAGGCAAACCGCTCATTTACTACTAAAGGAACAAAATTTATTTTGTTCTGAAAATGAAAGTGTGCATGGCTATCATCCTTAAAGTTTACTTGCTAGTGCCTGATGAGTAAAATGATGACAAGTTTTATTCTTTTCAGCGATGGTCCATCGCTCGCTGGAAGAGAACAAAATTTCTTTTGATCTGAAAATGAATGAATAACAAGTTTATTGCAAATTCTTGCCCAAGGGCTAATTGCAGGTGACAAAAGAAAAAGAAAAAAGAGAGACAAATAATGGTAAGCACTAAAACAGTATAGTAATTGACTACTCTAGTCTAACTTAAAGATGTAACTTATTGGGTTTGACTTCTTTTTCTGAGACAGTGGAAGACGAAAGATCCCACTTTTTCTGTAATGTGTGGGTTTTGCAACATTAAAAGGAGAGCAGTTTTCTTTTTGTCTGTAAACGTGGAGATATTAGGATACTAGAATTTGGCGTGGCTGTCATCCATAAAGTTCACTTGCTGCTGCCTGACCAGTAAAACAATTACAGGTGACAGACAGTAGAGGAACTGCCCAAGGGAGAACCCATTACCCTGACCAGGCTGCATGAGCCTGCATACATTAACGCCATTAGCTGAATGGCAGCTTTTCATTGATACTTTGAAAAATTCGTACTCTGATGCAAATACACATTCTTTCTTTTACTGTGCCTGGTGCAGTGAAATTTGGTGATAAGGGTTGTCTCTAAAAACTTTAACAATTCAAATCAAGCTAAGTTAGGGAATTTAGACTTAATCCTACGATACAAAAGTGAGATACTTACTCAGATGCCATGGCAACAAATGTGACAACCTTATGTGTATGTTGACACTTGTTAGATGAAAGTGTCATGCATTTCAGTTCACCAAATCTAAACCTAAATGTAGTAATGCGTTTCAGCACACTACATAGAAGAAGGGATAAAATATGCCAAACAATTTCATTGACATATCATAGAAATATTCAATTCTTGGCTTAATTTAAAAAAAAAAACACTAAATTCTCATCATAGAAATATTCAATTCTTGGCTTAATTAAAAAAAAATATCTCCGCTAAATTCCCTACAAAGTCAACATCAAAAGTTGAAACGGAGACTTCTAAAAAGTAAGCCCACCTAACAATGCATAGACATAGACAGTGTATGCGAGCACACACATCAACAGAGATAACATACTTCAAAACAGACTCAAAATACTTCTCTCCCTGACCCTACCGTGCCCACCCACCCAATATCAGCGGACCGTACCAATCGCTAGCGCGCTGAGTAACTTTTCTCCTGGTAAGCCCAGAGACCTGACGCAGGGCTTGAAATTCACTTTTGGGATTAGGTGCACTGGTGCACCCAGCTTACAAAATTGGGCACACCAAATTTTTTTTGGGTGCACCACTTAGATTTAAGTAGAATGTCCAAAAAAACTAATAACAAAACTTAGTTACAAGCTATCAAATTATTAAACAAGTAACATGACAGATATTTTCATTATCTTTCTAACATTTAGATGTCAAGAATATGATGAATACTAGTATACTTGATATCTTTCCATACATACCTAAGAAAATATTTGGGTTCACCCTGTGCATCCACTGAAAAAAATTGGGTGCACAGTTCCAATTTTGGGTGCACCTGGGTGCACATGCACCCAGTATTTCGAGCCCTGCCTGACGTGACTCTCTAGACCAGGCTCAACACAAAGGGCAGGGGAGACCAAAACTGTGCCAGGGCTTGAAATAGTTTTGTCTTTTTACCTGCACTGGTGCAGGTAACTTTTGAAATTACCTGCATCATAGAAATGTTACCTGCACCATTCAAATCAAATACAAATGTATACCCCAAAACAACCTTTGGAACATACTTTGTACGTCTGTTTACTAACAAAGTAGGTAAAACTACCTTGCATACATTGTAGTATGATAGAAACTAAATAAAATGTTGATGTGCTCACAATAATAAAAAACTGTCAATGATCTTCGTTAATGTCTTCATTCTGATCAGCAGGGTCATTTCTAACGTATAGGACAAGTCTCAAAATCTGGTGCAGGTTAGGTGTAGGTAGACACCAAAAATACCTGCACAGACCAACTTTTACCTGTACTAACCTGCATGTATGCAGGTCAAGTTTACTGCACAACAATTGCATCAGGTACAATGTATGGCAAATAACATGTATTACTGACAACTACAAACTATCTACATCAGTATACTAATCTAACATAATAGAAAATATGGCAGCATAGTGTATTTCACATTGTTAAAGCACTACTTCTCTCAGGTGGTGTTTCGAGCCCTGTGTGCCTTGCACAAACACCAATCCTTCCTCCCTGGCTCACATGTAAAATGCCCCATTTCACAGGGCGCTGGCTGGGGAGCAACGTGAAACACCCCCAGGCATGCAGAATGCGGGCGTGTTTACCTCCAACCTGTCCAACACCTTGCCTTCAAATGGCCTCCTGTCATTCCTGAGAGACGTATTCTGCCTACCATTACCAAGGCTTAGCGTCCACCAGGCCTTGCTACGAGGGTGCAGGGATCGTAGAATTTGGCATAAAAAATCGGGAAATTGGCCAGGGGAGTCAGTCCACGCTTAGGTTTGGCTGACCAGCTCCTCTGGTAGCAAAACTCCCCATGGAAAGTTTTTCTCCCTATAATAGCCAGGGTAGTCTGGTAGAGACTAACAAAGGCCCAAAATACTGGATGTATGTGTCCATGTTTTCCGTGTAATTTTGTTATTCCTGTAAATCTACTAAATGGACACCTGTCATTCTTCAGAGATGTACTGTGCCTACCATTACCAAGGCTCAAAATACTGGGTGTATGTGCAACTTTGTGCACCAAAAATTGGAGCTGTGCACCAAATTTTTGACGGAGGGGGCCATTAGTGCACTTTGATATTTTTGCAGGCTACAGGGTAAATTTACTCCCTATACTGTAAATGCAGAAACTTTTGCAGTGGTTTAATGTTTGCGGTTTTTACAGTAGCCGCTTTACCGCGAATTTAAAACCACCACGAAAATTTTTCCATGGCAGTAACAGTAAGAGATTACAGTGCATGGTGCTACCGCGAACTCAAAACCACTGTGAAAAGTACTTTTTCCCGCTACCGCGAAATTAAATCCCCACGAAATTAAATACATTTACAGTAGTTGACAGTATACAGAATGTTCTTGAAATTTAAGTATCAGAAAAAGAAATAAAACTTTTTTTGTACTTTGACATAATGTTTGTTTAAAATTGGAGCTAGCTCTAGATTTAAAGATTCAAGTTGCCTTGTTTTCGTAATCACAATTTTTGCTTTATTTTACTTTATTTTATGTTGTGCACCCAGAAAATCTTTCTGTGGACATAAATTTTAGGTTAGGTGAACCAGTGCATATTATCTAGATCTATATTATATAACCACGGCCAGGAGATTTAGAAATACTATTCTAATAACTATCAAGTAATCTTCAGGATTTGACAGTTCATACGACATGTAGTCAAGCAGGCAAAGACAGATGACAAATTGACAACATATATATTGTCAAAGTTGCACTTAAAGGAGTTGTGTGCAACAGGCCTTTATACTATTATAGTAACCCACGTCCTACAAGGGTCTCTGTTTGTTTGAGTTTGTCAAATATGGATTTGCACTAAGCCCTAACAATCTTTGGCAGTCACCTTCTGTAAAGACCCTATCCAGAACTGTGCATAACTAGCCAATCTGCTGTATTCTAAGGCTTCACTATGAATACAAAGGAACACGCAACACATTTATCATAATCTATTAACAGAATGCACTCTGGATATATACAAACTTGTCTGTGGTGGCAACAGCACCAAATACACACGTATTCGCCTTTAGTTTACCAACTGACATGGAAAATATTGTCACGTCGGGCGGAAACATGACTATAATCTATTTGTTGATCTCTGCCAAAGCTCTGTGCAGGAAGACGCCCCCCTCCCCACCCTGTACCCATTCAAACATTAACCAGGCCATCGGTTAGTCCGCAGGGGGTAAAAGTGATTATTTCGGGTACATTTTGACATGTTGGTGGCTTTGGTTTCCATGTTTTGTCCCGAACGTTGTGGTTGGCATGGTCGCTGCTGAGGAAAGAGAAGTGAATGACGGAGTTTTTAACTGCACAGAAGACTAAATCACCAAAAAAAACAGGAGGGTCATGCCTTAAGAGAGATATCTTAATTCATCATTTATCGTAGCTGGCTCAATCTAATTCAATAATGACCGTTGGTAATCATTTCTGAAATGTAATTGGTCACTTTAATTCTTCGTAGCACATTACTATCGAGCTTCACTGTCAGTCACTGACGAAAGATAGTGGATACTACTAGTATCTGAAACATCTAACCGTTTCCAAAATCATATCCAGTTGCTTGAGTAACTGCTTTTTGGCATATCTTAATTATAACTCTTTCTCCATAGTTCTGGGTGCTAAGCAGAGAAAGCAGTTTCTAGCACTGGTAGCAGTTTTCAAGAACAGTTTGAATCCCTAACCTGCTGTATGTATGGCAAACACTGATCCTACCCCCTATAACTAAGCCATCGCACCAGTTTCGTACCCTGTGGCCAATGTAAATTGCGGCCACAAGTTGTCATCCCCCCAGCTGGCCAAACCTCCCATCACAATGCAAAGAGGGCTGAACGTTATTATAACACTTGAGAAATCCACTTAGCAGGGGGTACTTTAGGATTTGTGTGCATGGATCTGACAAGGCGGTCAACATTTTTATTTTCAGAGTAAAGACTTTCAGCGTTGTCAATGCTTTGGGAGACAATTATTGTCTGAATAAAAGCTTTCATGCAACAGAGGACAAACTTTGTACAAGCTGGCACAAAAACTTCAATATCGTGCATAATGATCATGCAAAATGATCTATAAAATCACAATTTTTTTTCTGCCCATTTTGTACTCTGATATTGTATAGCAATAAAATAGCTGAATAAATCAAATCAAATCAGACAATAAAATGGCAATACTACTGTGGTTACTTGTTGTTGCATGCTAAGAAATAATTACTGTAATACACATTGTAGATCGTTGTATTGTAACACTTGCTTAAACTTTAAAGTGCAGATGATTAATCATGTTTACATTTGTTAATGGCTGTCAAATACACACAGAAACATCAGTCAAAACAATAGCAACATCTAAGCCTGTCTTTATGTATTGTCTTACATGTATTGTCCCATTTCAATGGACCTGTCAAAGGAGGATGAGAGATAGGTGGACAGAAGGTGGAGCTGCAAATGGGGGCTTGTATGGATGGGTACTGTCAATGCTGTAGTGTACACTATATCATGAAAAGTACCGTAAATGCATTTAAGTTTGCGGGGATTTAATTTCGCGATAGCGGCAAAAGGACTGTTCGCGATGGTTTTAAGTTCGCGGTAGCACCATGCCCTGTCGTGTCTTACTGCCATGGAAAAATATTTGCGGTGGTTTTAAGTTTGCGGTAAATTTGCAACGCGAAAAACGCGAACTTACATCCACCGCGAAAATTTCTGCATTTATAGTAGTGGCTACGTACTATGTCTAATTTAACAGCATGGCTTCACTTTAAGTTTAAACTAAAATTGGGCACCAATTATGTTAAACATAGAACACACTTAAGTTATTATGGTATATATCAAACTTGAGCGTTATGCCTACGTGTTGTGGGGCCTCAAAATGGCTGATTACGCTGTACGTATAAAGGCATGCAGTTTATCCCATAAGTGGGCAAAGTACAATAGCTATATCCCAACAGTTTGCAAGTGAGTGCTGGTAAGCCGTAGTGCACTCATTATACTGTTACACAAGCAAACAGTTTTTGGTATGGCGTTAAGCCACCCCAAAGAAAGGCTTTAGACTTTAGAGCTGTTGTAGTTTTCTGTCAGAAACTTTTCTTTTTGTTGTACGTGAAGAAAAATGGAGCAGGAGCAACAGAGATAATTCTCACAGGTGGATTTTTTTGTAGTAGTGACTAAATGAGTTTGTACCTCCTCTAATGGACTAAATGGTTTAGCTCACTTAAAGTAATTTTCCAAGAGGGGGGTCTGTGAAATTGGGCTGAATAAAAGAGCATTACCAGATAATGCTGTATAGCGTAACCTTGAGATACAAAGGTAATAAGACTAAAGCTTCCCCTAACTCATTCCATTAAACCATGTGCTTTCACTTTTAATCCATTGGAAAAATGTAAACTTTCACTTGTACATTTTCAAGTTCACACATAATTTCTTAAACACATGTAGTTACCACAGTATTTCCCTCTTTTTTTTTTATAATTAAAATTCTTGATAATTTGGCATTCTCAACAAAACTATTGTTTTTTGATGAGTACATATTTATTACGTTGCATGTATTTTGGACACAAACACCTCAAAAAGTAGTGTTATTGTTGTTATTTACTTGCTAAAACATTTCAAACAAGTAAATAAACATGTCCAAACATGTTCCTCCTACCTGTGAAAAATACATGCCTCAGGGGCATCATAACAGACATTCCAACCAAATAAAGAGGACATGCTCATACCCTGGGGGATACAAATATTTCTTGAGGACATTGCCCCTTCCCCTGAAATCCACCCTTGTTTAGCCTGTCTGCTTCTAAAGTCTGTACAACATACAAGTAGGTACCTTTATTTATGCACAAATGTGACCACATTTTCCCATTGACACAAGCAGTAAGACTTCTGTATTACTCTACAGATTAAAAAGCTATGGGACTGACTGACTGATTCGTGATTGACAGCTGACAAGTTACAGCATTAATTTTAAGTGATCTTCTTGAGCACTATTGTTGGAAGACATAATATTACAGAAGGGCTCAATACTCTTTGAAACTTTTACAATACCAGGCTTACAATAAGCAAATTTTCAAATAATCCCAGTATTCATTTCGTGAATTTTGACACCAGACATGCATTTACAATGCAATGACATGTACTGCACCACAGAATTACAAACTACAAATTGTTAAAACAATTGCTAGGTGAGAAAACACCTTTGCCCCTTCTACAACTACGTCAGCATTATAAAATCCCTGCAAAAATACAAGAATTTACAGTAATTCCTAGAGTAATTCCCTGCACACCAAAGTTTGCTAGTTTACCCTACCAAGGCAAACAAGCAGAACCAGACCTGACCAGTTTTATCTCCCTCTTATCTGGGAGAGAGTAGGTCAAGATGGGTTGCTAGGCAACACAGCCCCTTGACATCTTCCAGGGAAAATGCCAGGAAGGTGTCTGGGATGTTCAATTTATTGAAAGGACTACGTTTCTTTTTTTAGGGTCTGCATGGGGAGTTCCGACAACGATTTACGCTGAATTCAGAAGAACCCACTACGTATTACGCTAAATCTAGGAAGGCAATTACTCTAAATTTGGTCGCCTCGCTACGAATTACGTAGATAAGACGGTTTTCCCTACGAGTTATGGGAAATAAAAATAGGCTGCCTACGCCTTACCGACAAGAGCATGCAGACCCTCTTTTGTGTGTTCTGGACATGCTACGTTCATCACTTTGGTATGGTAGATAGCGCAAGTGCTCTATAAGAAGTGACATAAGTTTGGACCACCTAGCAACTTTCTTTGGAACTGCAGGGGTATTTTATTTCCAGACCTTTTCTCTGATTAATTTAGCTCTTGACCATGTGTTTTTCCTCAGCACTTTGCCTGATGCTTAGCTGTCTGGTCCTACCTTCCCCCAGACAATCCAGGCTTCCACAGCTGTCTCTTGGGCGCTCTGGACCCTCTGATTTGTAGGGCCATTGCTCCCAAGAACACCACTTCCAACACCCAAGGGTTTTGCAGGGCCTGACCAAGAATGCTTGAAACTTTCCACTCCACACTACACAAGACAATCACCTTTCTTTTCTCTCAAGTCCTAGGTTTGTTTCTTGGAAGTGGAAGTACGGTGGTAACAATTTGCGGCACTCTGTGAAAGGATCATGCATTGCGCCCTTTAAAACTTCCTACGGATTCTTTGGGAGGTAGCGGAACTTTCTGCACAAGATTCCAGGACATTCCTAACAACTTGATTAAGTTGACGATTATTTCTTAGTGTATAGTCTATAGAGAAGAGTAGAGTAGAGAAGAGTAGAGTTTCTTCGGCCATAGTATATAGTGCAATAAATAACTGAAAAGGGGCCCAAACTGGAGCCAAAAGCTCATAGCTGGCTTGATCTACTACTTGTAGAAGTGCTCTACTCTTTGGACATTCACTATGAACAGTTTGAGTGAATCTTCCTGGTACAAGATTTATTGCATGTACAGCTGGGAATGCCAGTTTTAATCAGACAGTACCATGGCTAAAGGTGTGTGAAATCAAGTTCCTCCCCTTGTCTGCCCTGTCCACAGTTTGGCATGCCAAGCCACAAATGCTCCACAGTAACGAACTTCCCAGACAATGCTACTGCTGAGTTGGCACTTGGCAAAGTTGGAAAGCTAACAGTCTTGAAAGCGACCTTGAATAATGTCTGTCAGAACTAAGTTTAAAATGTGTACTAGCTCATTGAATTTCCTTGCAATTAAGACTGCATTAGTCAAACAAATAACAAAGAGTTTAACTGTTAAGCTCTGTCACAAAGCCAAAAAGCTTCCGTTGTATTTGTTGGTTGTCAAAAGGTTGTCCAGCTTAAAAATTGCCATAGTCTTTAACTTAAGCATATTTTTACCTAAAAAATTTAGTACCCAATTGAATCAGCATAGACAGGGCTCAAGAACTCAAGAACCTGAGACAGTTGGACAATTTGTAAAAATGGCATAGCAACAAAGGCATGGCAATAATGGAAGAGAAATTTGTAACAATTTTCAACTGACAAAAAACAGCTGTCAGAAAAATAGGAAGGATGTTGAAAACATTACAATCCTTCCCCTTAATATCTGCTTGGAGATTACACACTTGTTCTCTAGCAAAGTCATGACTCACGTCAAATTTCGGTGTACATATTTACAAACATTGTGGAAATGCCCTTTTTCATGAGATGTCAACAGGGCACAGCAACTTTCTGACTTTGACCCCATTAAAATACTTTGGCTTGTCAGGGGGATTTGGGAGCTTGATTGATGAGTGTTTGATTATTTTTCTTGCTGGGGCACACAAATTTACCATGAAATTACTTAAGATGGGTCAAGAGTTGAGCACAAGTGTGTGTTGTTGTTGTTTGCTTGTGTAGCTGCCAAACAAGGCATGACGCAGTACACACCTGGGTTTATTCACCAATGGGGGTTGTATGGGGACTACTCAACTCTTAAAACTGGACAAATCCAAACCACATAACAACTCTTACCCCCAGGAGGTATGTTACATGCAACATAAAACTTCCTCATGCTGAGGCAGTCCTTTTGGACAGCAGCAGGGAAAACCTCTTCTACGAAGTTGTAGTGAATTTCACCCCAAGTAAATAATGAAAGGCTTTGAAAAATGTCCAATCTACAAGGTTTGAATAAATTGCACAAACTTGAAGTTTGTCATAATGATTTCATTCATTGATTGAATAATTCTGTACATGCTTCACAAAAATCACTATTTCATTCTCTTTTGAAAATAGAATTCTGTGGTCCAACATGTCCAAAAAAAGAGCAGATTTACATGTAAATTAGGTAGAGAACAGCTGCAGGTGTTTTCAGGTGTTATTAAGTACCACAGGTAACCATGCCTGTAACAAGGACTATCATTAGTCAAGCTAAACACGTTGCTGTCAAAGACTAGAGCAGATTGTTTGGCTATGTTGGGAATTCAGGTTTCCAGTTCTTAAACTTACTGTCATTTTTGGTCAATTTAGCCTGGATATGTCAGCTTTTTTTAGCATTAGCACGCTCCCCTGGTTGCTTTTTGGGGGGCCTGGGAAGCAACAGAGACAGCTAAAAAGGCTGGCAAGTCCCATACATTTGATTGCACTACCTGAACTCTTGAACAACAAGGCACCCAGGAGAAGTTTCAGACAGACACAGGTCTGGCATTACGTGTCTGTTTGGGAATTTTGGCCGACACTGAAGCACCGAGCAAGCCAAAATCGGCACCCTTTGTTGAGCACCAACTGCCTTAATCTAGTTAAATATGGGTCACAGGACAGGGTTTGGCTCCAGTCTCTTCCACTCAAACTTCGTGGTGTTTGGTTCCTCGCTCCTCTTTCTTCCCCTGGTCATCCTTTCAGCCCTGTCCAGGAATGAAATTACTCAGCACTGCCTGTAAATTTGGTTACCCAGTACGACATCTGATAGGAAGGGACCAACCTGATTAAAGCTATCACAAGGAATGCAGAACAGGCTTTCTGGACAATTACGGGACCTTGGATGCCTTTCTATGTTTCCTCTTCGCTGGCCCCCTTGTCTGACACACTACTAGTACTGTACCGACACACAGACAAAACTAAGCCCCCAAAAAAACAGTTTGTCAATCTCTAAAGTAAACTGTGTATACCATACTGTACATGCTGTCATTTGATGATACACTTCATTTCATAACATGCTATGATAAACAGTTGTAGTAATCCAATATTCAAGATAATTAAGATGAAAGAATGACAACTTTGTCATTCATCATCGGTCTGAAAACAATTCAAGAATCTGAACTGCAGTTGTTTTATAAATCATAGTGATTTTATGAGACTTTATCATATAACACATGCTATGTATAATTTCAGCTAGTGCACATACAGATATGCTTAACAGGTTCTGAACTTTTGAATACAGAACTTCAGTTCAGATACCACCATGTGTGAAGCAAACAAAGAACAGTTCAAGTCTGTATGGAGAAACCTGGCAAGCTGACCAAATGGCAAATCTGTTGGGCCAAGTTGGCTGAGAAAAAACGCTGACTTCTGCCTCTCTTCCAGACACCTTATCCATTACACTGTCTGGAATTCCACTTCCCAGCACAGAAGAAAACCAGACATGCAGGAAAATAGCGTTGGGGCCCAAGTTTCCACTGGAAAATTGGATCCAGAGTCCGCCCTGGCCTCTGGGGGAGAGAGGGGACTGGAAAGAAGAGCTTCTCTGACAAGAGGTCAAGGAGTCTGGGACAAAACATACTGCTGGCCTTGCTTTGGGGGATGTCCAGTTGGCATTAGTGAAGCCACACTTCGCTTCAACTTCAAGCTGTGCACAAGTTTAAGTTTGGGTTGCCATTCCTTGACAAGTTTTTCTATGCAGGATCAAACTTTCTTTCTCCAAACAAAACTTTTTGAAGACCTCATAAAACATTTTTGTCTTCAACAAAATGGCCCTGAACAATGAAATCATTTTTCACCCCTTCCCTTTCTTTGAATTGTTGACCCACCCCAGTTCTATCAGCCTTAAAAACTTGGCTAACTGACCTACCCTGAACTTTTGAAACAGACTTGACTGCATTCAATTTGGACAGAGGCAAAGTGGTCCAGAAAGTATATAGTACTTTCCTTTGCCTTGATATCATCCTTGCAAATATAAACTATAATATAAAACAAATATGTACCTTGGTCCTATTGAGCATTCTATAAAATGTAACCTTATAAAATAAATGTGTCAAGTTCCAAAGTATCACTCAAACTAACAATGCAGTTTATCGTCTAACACGGGAGAAGAATAAAAGATAAAATGAAACCTTAACATTTTCACTCTTGCATATTGCCTCCCATTTTTGCCTTCACTACTGTAAAAATTTACAGTGGTTATTTACAGTGGTTTTGTTGTTATTGCGACCACTATGGATTCATGACACCAAAGACAAAACAGCATTTCAAACATAATTATTACAGTACTGAGATGTTTCAACCATGAAATTAAAAACTGCCAAAACTCAAGATTGGCTGTCTTACAACAAAACACAACCATCACCAAACTAAGTACATTTACAGTATATAGCACTCCTACAACACAAACCTAACATACATAATATGTTAGCTAATCAATGATGAAATTGATCATAATGATTGAAATCCTTTGAATTATGTCTGGATTCAAACCCACAAAATTTCTTAAATTTCATTCATAAATATCTTAGCTATCCTCTTCACAAATAAACAAACCAATTAACTAACAAAGAAACAAACCGAGGTAAACAAAACTGGTAGGACAAAAATTCCGAATTCTACCACTCAATATTATCAGCTAGTCGCCTAGTCCCATAGTAAATTATGTCATTGTCAGGACAAAGGGCATTTAATTTATTTCATTAAAAAAAATATATTGAAAGATAATTCCGGGTTTAATCTCAGAAACTTTTCTCTGTTGTCATATGTCATATTGATCTTTTTACAACTTCAAACCGATTCCAAACTACATAAATGGAGATATAATCGAGAAAGTTTGTTTTGGACCCAGTCTGCTGTCCTACGTGCTGAAGCTCATGCTCTGAGTCTGACTCTGAGCTCTTACGGTCAACGTCTTGGGCATTTCTTGGGAAATTTCAAGACGTTTTCAGCTTTCGACGGGGTCTAAGAAGACAAAGTCGAAGATATGATGATATTAACTGTTAAATTCTGACCGAACCTTCCCAAAACGTTACCTCATTTGCGTGTTACACATGATTTTAAACAGGATGATATGATTTTGTCTTCCTCCCTTACGTTACCGACCCGATTGGATTAGGCCAACTTTTGACCAAGGGGCAAATTTTCTTGGGATTGTTCTAAGACATTTTCAACTCGGACGGGGTCTCAGACGACAAAATCATCAAGACTATTATGTTGACTGTAAATTCTGACAGAAATATTCCCCAAAAGTCCCCATATTTGCGTCCTAAACACGATTTCAAACAGCACGAAGGCTGACGATATTTCAGACGACACTTCCCCCCAGCCGGAGGCCCCTTTACCGTAACTTCTCCCGGACCCCGGCGGTAACTTCTACCCACCTTGCCCGACGAAAGACAGGCCGTCCTGCTGCCAAAACCTCGCCCACGACCCGCTGTCACTCTCAGGGACACTCTGATCCGAGCTGCAGCTCTCCATCTTCCCAAAACTGACCGAAATCTGGCTCCCAAACGGACAGAAATGCGCCGCTACTTCCACCGTCCCGCCATGTTGTGCTCGACTGTTTGACTTCGGGACAGGAAGTCTCATTATGCAAATCAGGCCACGCCCACTTCATGCCAAATTCACCAAATCCCAACACTTTCTCTTGGCCACATTTTTCACCAACTTCTGCCACCTTGCATAACTTTATGCTTCATTCGTTGCAATTCCATAAACAATCAATTTCTAACAGCCAACTTTGACAAGAACTTAACCACTTGTTGAATAATTCTGTCAATCTGTGATTTATCGTCAGAATAATCATCAAACTTACGTCGACCCATTTTATCAATTCAGCATATTTCTTGTCTCTGATCTAATGATTTGAATAGATAAATATGATGCACAGATTACGAGTGTAAGGAATAAAATTATGCTGTTTAAAAAACCCCACCCCCTCAATTAATTTTCAATCGATATTCGCAGTGCGGGGGTTGGCAATCAGCACTTTGCCTCTGTTCTATGAATTTCAACAAGTGGTTTGAATCGTACAACCTCGCTCCACGTGCGCTTTTGTTGCGTTTGTTTGGCTTTTGTCGTGTATGTTTGTTCAGAACTGGCACTACGGAACACTGACGTGAGTGTACCGCAGCGGTTTTGCTTGTTTTCTTTTTGGTCTCGTTGTTTTGAATGGAGAGAAAGCGTGTAGGGTTTTCGTCAAATAAACGATAGTGTTACCCTCGTTGTCAGCAGAGGCAAGGTTTGAAAGAGTGTGTCTGGAAAGGGGAAGCTAACGGACGTGTGAAACAGTCTGGGGAAAAACAGTCATGTGATGAATGAGAGTTTTGTGGCTGACTCATATTTGGGCCGGTGTAATGAAAATACTTGTGACTTGAGACTTTTAAGCAATGTTTTTGTACATTTGTCATTTGAGGTAATTATGTGTTAATCTATGAGAAATGTAACGTTAACGTTATATGTATGTGTTGGCACCCAATATCAGCTAAGCTACCTGGGTTTTGCCTTGTATGGTATTGTAAGCAATTTCGATAAAATAATAAATAAATAATTCTTACAAAAGGTTTAACGTAACATAACGATTATATATGACGTTGAACGATAATGTTTCACACACACACACACACACACACGCGCGCGCGCGCGCGCACACACAGACACACGCACACACATAAAAAACATAACCTTGGCGAGCGCAATAAGGCCCAAAGTCCTTTCTGAAATTAATGAGATTTCACGTTCACACCAAGAGATTCCTAAGTTCTGCGCCCTGCTGCGATCTACGTTTGCCAGAGCCGCTAGAGGGCGTTGCTGCGTGGTCCAGTCTCTGGATGTATATTTCACTCTGTACCCTGCGAATAGTTACCTCCATGAAATATTCATGGCAGTTACATTTTCACTAGGGTTTGTCTGTGTGTCAACAAGATAATTCAAGAACGGCTGAATGGATTGGTTTCATACTTGGTGTGTTGTTGGGGTGTAACAAAGGCTGAAAATGATTAGATTTTGGGCCCCCTAGCAGCTTTCCTTGGTACTTCAGCGGAACTGTATGTTGTGATATCTCGTGTCCTGAAAAACCATGGCCAAGTGTCAGACTAATTTTCTGGGAACAGAAATTGATCTGAGCGGCGGGAAAGATCAAGAAACATCAAATAGACATAAATCGTAGGCTAAGGTTCTCTATGCAGGGAAACTCTGGGAATTTGGCCGCACCCAGCAGAAATAGTTTTGCCGCACCCCAGACAAAACTCCCTTTCCCAGCATAGAGAACCCAAGGCCATGCTCCGTGGGCCTGGTTTCGATCCGGCAAGGTCGACGTCGGCCCAGCTCTTCGCCTGAGTAACGTTTACCATCCGGAAAGTAGTTCGCTCCGGCGTTTATTGATAGTGATACACTTCTCGCTCTGACACTTATCAAACACTATATACAGACAGTTGCTTCTCTGCTGTTCAGAAGCAAGCCGATATGATAGGAGCGAACTACTACCCGGGTGGTACCCAGGTAATCTCCAAGCAGATCCTACGGTGCCATAAGATAGCATCAAAGCTGGCCAAGGAGTGTAGCCGGCTAAGGGAGTCAAACGGGCACCGGAGATCTGCCTTCACTCGAACAGGGAGGAGCATTTCTATTGAATAAAGGTGTCTCTGCCCCTTCCTGTGCTATATTAACGGCTACGCGAATATCCGAGGTGCTAATGATTTTACGAGCAATTTATATCTTCATTGGGACAAGTTCATTGACCCGCGCACATCCCTGTAGGAGATCCACACCAAACAGGAAGGTGGGCAATTAACACCTACACAGTAAGCACAGTTTGATTAGGCAACAATTGGATGCTAATAGCCTTTATTGAAATCGAATGAAGCCAGATCCTACGGGAAGTTTGATACTATACATTACGTACCGTGGATCTGGTTGGAGATTAGTACCCAGGCTACTCAGCTCAGCTCCGGACATGTTGTACCGGATCGCATACGTCTTTCGGAAGGGAGTAAAACGTAGTAAATAAACGTTGAGGTCCCGTTTCCGGGGAGTTGCCACGAGTACCTAAACAGCCTCATTACTCAAAAGTTGGTACCTACTGGCTGCAATGATACATCGAGGTGAATTAAACGATACTAGTAGCTAACCAGAGATCCCCATCCCCATTAAAAAACCCCGCGGCCTCTCCATAAAAGGTGCTCGCTCACTGCATCACGCTTGTGTCACTGCGAGGTTCGAAAGATACTCAACGAATTTCAGAGATAAAGAACGAATTTTCTTACTTTTTGTGTATTTTGTCGCCTTCTAAGTCATACTTTTACATATTAAGAAATATCTAAATTATTTTTAAAAATCGGGAAAAAAATAACAAAACAGTGACGCATCGAACGAACCCCGCAGTGACGCAAGCCTGACGCAAGTGCAGTGAGTGTAGTCTATGAAGGACGCTACAACAAACAGTCCTTTAATAAAAATTCATCCTTTATTCTAATCTTGTTCTTTAAATTTCATCAACAGGTTTCTATTTGATGTCTTTGATATCTCTCTCACGCAGCCTAACTCTGTTCCCAGAAAATTAGTCTACCACTTATAGAAAAACAAAATCTAATGTCACGACACCCCAAGGACTTCGTTTGGTCATCCCTCCAGAAAAGGGCAAAAGTGGCCCTATTCGCGTCAGTAGTTATAATGCTATATATTCATGCACTTTTCGCAGTTATACACATAGATTAGTCTGCCAATTGCAGAAAAACAAAATCTGATATCACGACATCCCAAGGATTTCGTTTGGTCCTCCGTCCCGGGAAAGGGCAAAAGTGGCCGCACTCGTGTCAGTAGTACTAGTAATATGCTAGGTATTCATGTACTTTTCGCAGTTATACGCATAGATTAGTCTGCCACTTACAGAAGACGAAAAAATCTGATCTCACGACACCCCAAGGACTTTGTTTGGTCAGCCCCCCAAGAGAGGGCAAACGTGGCCGTACTCGTGTCAGAAGTATATTTGCTATATATATTCATGTATTTTGGCAGTTATAAACTCAGGCGCGACGGCTGTCTGCACAGTACGATCCAAATGCGGGAGCAACCAAAGCCGGTCCGGTCTCCACTCTCCGGGCCTGCCAGCGGACAAAACCCCGGGCCGCCGGTGCAACCCCGGCCTCCGGTCCGCCAGGGTGGTTCACGAGGGCGTGGCCGCCATGGCAACGGCGCTCCGTCTTCACACACGTACAAAGAAGCGGAGAGGGTGTATTATACAATCAAGGATGAAGATCTACCGCCGTCTTTGCGTGGGTCTGGGCGGCATCAGGGGCTACCCCAGCCGGGGAGTGCCACCAGCGGGCCGCCGTCCCAACCCCATCCTGTCCATCAGGGTGGTTCCCGCGGGCGTGGCCGCCATGGCAACGGCGCTTCTGAAGAGCAAGAAACGTCTTCACACACGTACAAAGAAGCGGAGAGAGTGTATTATATGATCAGGGATGAAGATCTGCCGCCTTCTTTACAAGGGGTGAGTTCAAGCGGGTGCGGCTATGGCAACGGCGCTTCTGACGACATACAAGAAGAAGAAGAAACGTCTTCACACACGTACAAGGAAACCGAGGAGTGCAAGTCTGAAGGTAGGCCACGACACAGTTCTAACTTGTTTTGTCAGTATTGTAAGGGTGTTTGTGCAATAAGAGAACGAAATTTAGTGTGAAATCTTTAATGACACAACATAAGTACAGCGACTTTCGTAAGGTCTATTATTACAACTACATACAGTACACATATGGTACATAAACAGACATTAGTGTATACAAATTCATTGCCTATAATTATATATGAATATCTATAGATGTGAATAAGTCAACATGTTGAGTCTAGCGTGTTCTTTACACCATTGATTCTAAGGTATAAACATTCTTTGATATATAATGGGAAAAGGATAACCCTTACTGTATACGAATATTCGTATACTATAAGGGTTATCCTTTTCCCATAATGTAGTTGAATTTATCTATCGAACGTAAAGTATCAAATTCTTTAGACCAGGCGTGAACAGCTTTGTGCGTTTATCGTTAAGTGATGTTCATCTCCGATCTCATAATGGACATTTCAGATATCCTGTAAAGTTCCATATTATAACGTCCAATACTGGTGTTTCGGATCGGGTGATAATTTGGGTTATCACATGTACATGGGGTTCTACTGTTATCATATGGGCTTCTTTGGAATAATTCGAACGCACTTCGAGCGCGCGGAGTGCGCCGCGGCCGGTAATTCGAATACTGGATTCGGACGCTGGAATTGATGTTGCTACATTTTTTGCTCGAGGGCAGCCAATGTTCTCACCTTTTCATTTCGCATTGAAACATGCATGTGTTTTCTCAGGTGGGGATGGCATGATATGAACAATAACTACACGGTGTAGTCCGCATCACCCTCGGTCCCAGCCCTCCCGCGGGTCGGATCACCCTCGGGCCTTCGGGCGACCCAGCCCGCGGTCCGGCCTCAGGCGATACCAAGAAAAACACACCACGGCGTATTCCGCATCACCCTCGGGCCTTTGGCCTTTTTTGGGCGATCCAGCCCGCGGTCGGCCCACAGAAGATACGGAATACACCGTGTTGTATTCTGTATGCATTATTCACCAGTTGAGTCAGCACGTTGACGTAATCGTGATTCTAACCTGAGCCGATCCTCTTTTTCCACAGACTGCACCTATCCGGGTCGAACAAGTGGCCGCCGTGTGCGAGCTCTCTGTAGCTTCATCCGCTCTCACCGCAGCTTTCTGGCCGCCGGCATTGCCGTTCTGCTAAGCCTGATGACTATGGCGCTCGTTCCTCTGACGATCATCATCAATAGACAGGTAAACTGACTCGATTGCCTGTTGTCCAGTCACTATAGTACTAATTGTGTGTGTGTGTGTGTGTGTGTGTGTGTGTGTGTGTTTGGAAACTTATAAACGGGTCAGACGATCCACTACCTGTCGTCAGTGATACCTAGGAAAACCAGTTGAATTGAATTGTTTTATACCACGCCTTTTGGCAACTTTTTGGCTAGTCCAATGGGACACTCAAAGTGAGGCAAGGCAAGGCAAGGTTGATGCAAATGAGTCAATTAGCTCCTGTTGTTTGAGTACGGGCATGCGCTACCGTTTTGTCGCAGGGGTGGGAGGGCCGTGGAAGTGCCAGAAAGCTCGATAACTCTCGAAGGCCAGCTAGGTCGATTGCATTGACATACATGATGTATCGTTTGTATGTAGGTCTTGATTAGACCTGGAAATGATGGGGCCCTTTAGCGGTTTCTTACGGTACTGCAGCGAATCTCCCGGTTTTGATATCTCAGGTTCTGGACATGCTATGGTCATGATGTTTGAGTAGCTCTCATTCTGTTTGTCAATTGCCGCTGTATGTCTCATATTTTTCTTACGTTTGGTTTTCTTGCGTACGTTTATAGGAAATATCTCAATTGGCCACCACTTTTGATGCCTTGAAGCGCGACCGAAACACATCCACCACTTTCGAAGCCTTCAAGAGTTACAAAAACATGTCTACCAATTTTGACGCCATCAAGTGCGACCAAGACGACATGTCCACCGATTTTGCCATCAAGTGCCACGAGCAAGACGACACGTGCCAACTGTCCAACACGTTTTACACCTTGAAGTGCGCCCAAGACGACATGTCCACCACTGTTGACGCATTGAAGAGCAACCAAGACCGCATGTCCACCACTTTGAAGCGCGACCAAGGCGACATACGCCAACTGTCCACCACTGTTGACGCCTTGAAGCGCGATCAAGACGGCATGCGACAACTGTCTACCACTGTTGACGCCTTGAAGAGCGACCAAGACGACATGTCCACCACTGTTGACGCCTTGAAGAGCGACCAAGACGACATGTCCACCACTGTTGACGCCTTGAAGAGCGACCAAGACGATATGTCCACCACTGTTGACGCCTTGAAGAGCGACCAAGACGACATGTCAACCACTGTAGACGCCTTGAAGAGCTACCAAAACCACATACGCCAACTGTCCACCACTGTTGACGCCTTGAAGCGCGACCTGGACAACGAGCAAAGCCGAAACGCCGCGTTGGAACAGCGTTTTCAGAAGATGAGCGAGACTGTAACAAGTAAGTGTTCATGTCATGGATGACATCAGCACGCGCATTGATCTTTGCCTGGTTTCTTTATTTCTTTATTTCTTTATTTGAATTCACCACATGCAAAAACAAGTGGAAGGGAGGACAAAACAGGTGTATCAACACCTTTACAAGTTGTCCTCCCAAACCTGAAATGACAATAGAAAACAATACAAAACCAAATCAAACAATAAACATTAGACATCAAAAGTCAGTAGACATGAATATACAATTCGGTAACAATTATACACAGTATTGATTACATGTATATACAAAATTATCAAATATCATTATGTACAGAGTAAAAAGCTAATTATAATACTAATGTGGCCTTAAAGCAGTGCATGAGGCACACCCACAAGATGTGGACCAAGAGCAGGGGACGTCGATATTGAACTGGGTGTCAAATCTCCCAAACGTGGCTCTCACAAGCGATCGCTTGAATGTCAAGATGTTAGACTTTTCAGTGGCTTGAACCCCAATATTACGGAGGACAGGACTCAGCTGATTCCAGATGGTGACCAGCCTAGGTATGTAAGAAGAGCTGAAGGCTGATGTCCTTACTCTAATGGGGGTGAGCATGTGAGATCTGAGATATCTAGAGGGTCTGGAAGGGAAGGATACATACTTGTGAACAATAGGTTTTGACTTGATAAACACCATGACGTCGCACACGTGCGTAAGAGGCAACAGACCAAGGGTGGAAAGACGTTCCTTGTAGGTCAGGGTGTTCGAGTGGGCTCCTAGAATGAATTTAGTCGCCCGTCGTTGCACCCCTTCTACAAGGGACATGAGTTTGCGGGACTGAGGGGACCACAAAGGTGAGCAGTATTCTAAGATGCTTCTAACCAATGTAATATACAGTGCCTTGCGTACATCAGTGCTAGAGTTGAACCCGATTGTTCTTTTGATGAAACCAGTCATAGAATTGGCCCTGGCTACCATCTTTAAGATGTGACTGCTCCACTGAAGGTCCGACTGGACAATGACCCCAAGGTCAGGCATACTGTCTACAGATGTTATTGTAGTACCAGACATGTGATAAGAGTACACAATAGGACTCTTAGAGCGAGTTAAACGGATAAGTTTACACTTGGAAGGATGGAAAGACATCTTCCAACTAAGACTCCAGTTGTACATAGCAGTGATGTCATTTTGCAGCTTAACACAGTCATTTAGCTTGCTGACTTCCCTAAAACATTTAGAGTCGTCAGCGAAGAGTGCTACAGTAGATTGAGTTGCTGCACAAGGTAAGTCATTGATAAACAGAAGGAAGAGAAAGGGCCCAAGAATGGAGCCCTGTGGAACACCAGATGTCACCGGGAGCCATTTGGACTGGCAACCTTCCACTACCACACGCTGACGGCGATCGGTTAGGTAGGAGGTAAACCACGCCAGGAGGTTACCACCGAAGCCAAACATCTGCAGTTTGTGGATTAGCAAAGTGTGGGAAACGGAATCGAACGCTTTCGCGAAGTCCAAAAATACCATATCTACCTGCCCCCCCTTGTCGAGTATGGATCCTATTTGATGGTAGGTTTCTACTAGTTGAGTTGTAGTAGAACGGCCGGCAATAAACCCGTGTTGGAATTCGTGAAGCGACCCTCTCAAAATTGGAATCAACTGATTGTACATCGTACATTGGTTTGAAAAAGCAACCACAAGAAATCTTGTTACTCTTCAATGATAGTCAATTTATGAAAATGTGAAAATATATCGTCAACTTTAATATCGTCTGCCCTATCGCAAAACGTCTTACACATAGTAATGCTGTTGTCTTTGGTTTTATGGTGGCATCTGAGGATCATTCTACGCCAATCAACTTTCTATTTACCTACGTTATACTATCATGGTTATCTAGACAATGTCTAATAAAGGCAGCAACGTAGAATTAATACGTAGTGGCGGACTGGTATGCAATATATGTTGGGCAGGGGGGAGCTACTGTTCAGCTATATGATTGCTTTAGTCAGTGCTAGTGAATTCAGGCCCAACAACTTTTCTCGAGTGTTATCAATGATCGCCATTGCTTAGAATTATGTTCTTTTCTTTTTCATTTGATAATGTGAGTTTTTGTATTTAATTCTTTTCATATACATGTATACACAACTCAAAGTATTGTGTTGAATGCCCATTTTTCGGTAGATTGTGAGTGTATGAATTAAACAAAGCTACCGGTTTGC
Organism: Branchiostoma floridae; assembly: GCF_000003815.2. Lineage (NCBI taxonomy): Eukaryota > Metazoa > Chordata > Leptocardii > Amphioxiformes > Branchiostomatidae > Branchiostoma > Branchiostoma floridae. The sequence goes on along the minus strand of NC_049996.1, from coordinate 18,379,086 downwards.
AGAAACAGACATATACATGTATTGACGGACGTGCCCTGGTATTGTTAGTAATCTTTGTCATATAAATTCTCATCTTATTCTGTTGAATGATTTTCATGTTGGCATCAGTGTATTATTGAATACAGACATAAAAGCCTTGTTGGTTGTTACTCCATTTTTCATTGCTTCAAGTCTTCAAGTATAAGTCTATAGTCTCCACGTTCGAAAATGCGGGCATCTTGTTTTTAATGACCACCTTGTTTTTTTTTACCCGTGCGCATTAAATTTTGAGTCTGTAGAGGATATCATCCATAAAACTTACTTGCTGTGGTCCACGTTGGGTTTTAGTTTCACACTCGCACACACGCACGCACGCGCACGCACACGCACGCACGCACACACACACACACACACACACACAGTCACACACAAACACACTCAGGCACACGTACACACACACACGAACACACACACTCACGCACACACACACATACACGCGCGCGCGCGCGTACACGAACACACACACATGCACTCACTCATTCTCACACACAAAAAGGTAGCCTTAGTAGTCTTCTGGATGAAGGCAACGATAATCTCATTAAAACCCGTTTTTCACGGTCCTTCTAATTGATTTTCGCGGTTTTCGTGACGATTGTAATTGGCTGACGGAAAAATCGAGCTGGCTAAAGCCCTGTGAGGTATTCTGTATAATATTGACACTACTGCACAACATTCCCACATTTACATATCATTATTCCATACTTTGAGCGGTTAGAAACGGTGCAGAAACAAGCCGCACGAAGATTCCTTTAGTATTGGAACACAGTGGGGTTCAAGCACCGCCAAATCGACCATGTCAAACGGCTTAGCCTTTTAGCGTAGTGGTTTGCGTTGCTTGGTTTGTGGTCTGGCGGACCGGGATCGGCGCGGGTTTCAATCCCGGGAGTCACGATATTTGTATACATGTTTTTGTCTGTTTCTACTCCCTTCTTGTTTCACACAACTCACGGTCGCTCAACAAACGTATCTGGTTTCAGTGTCTCTCTCTGCCTGGTCAGCATCAGCCGTGAGACACGGGGATCAAGACCACTCCGCTCATCGCGCCGATATCAACTCTCGCGAGACTGCCACTCAAGCCGGCGCCTGGGTGAGCACGCGTCACCACAATCCGCAGTACAATTCGGACATACAGGGGTACAGCCGGCCAGAGTGGCTGATGAGGGAGCTGTTCGAGGTGAAAAACGTCATAGGCATCATCACTAAGGGCAGGAACTTCAACGCTGATGATTGGCCGTATCCTGGATCACATAACCAATACGTCACATCCTACGTCATTTCATACGGCGTCCAAAATGGCGATGAGAGGTTCTACACCGGTGCGGACAACCAAATTACTGTAAGCATTGTTGTTCGCTACATTTCTTATAACAATGCTTTTAACATGATTTTTTTCACCTCAGATGTATTCAAGTATGGAGATGTGAGCAAATTGTTAACGCTGCTAGTAACAAGTTGCTAGTAATCCACCTTGTACGTGGACTAAGCAGTACTGTAGATGAGGTCGGTCCTCGTCGACTTGACGGACGAACAACACTGTAGATGATGATGATGATGACGCTGATTCACCTTTATCAGTGGGGTAATCTTTATCCGATGTTTAAAAATGTGTTTAAAGGACATCAAGTCGACGGATGGTAGTTTTAAACTGCAACATTTTGTTGCAATTTGAAACCACCCACCTTCGGCTTGATATCCCTAAAAATATACCCTGTGTCTAAATGTAACGGATATAGGTTACCCCGGCGGATAAAGGTGAACTAGCGTTAGCGTTTGTATCAAAAGAGAGTGTCGGCAACAGCTGGCTATCTGCACAGATGTGTGTGGCGTCTGATAACGACATTACAAAACTTCTATCATACTCGGACGTTGTCTCTACGAGTAGGTTCTGGAAGAACTCATGTTACGTCATACACAGACCACGAGATACAGTGCATATCCTGTCTTTTGATTTTAAGTACTAGATTATTGGTTTTTTTTTTAATGTACAGTCAAATTGTTCGTCTTTATGGGCCACAGTGCCTGAGAAAAAAACAATAAGAAAACGTTGGAAAACCCTTCCGCAGGTTTTCAGAGGGAACTCTGACCGGGACACGCCGGTCCGCCGCTACTTTCGGGACTACAGCGGTCCCGCCATGATCACGGCGCGATTCATCAAAATCCACCCCAAGACTTGGCACGAGTGGATCGCCATGCGGGCCAAGATCTTAATACAATACTGAAGGTAATACCAGGGCTGGACAAGTTTTCTAGAATTCACTTGTCCAACGATCGGGCAAGTACATAAAAAAATTTACTTGCCCGAATCAGCTTTTCACTTGCCCGAAATTTCAATGACATTCTTCTATGTATTTTGACTTCCATCGATTTGAATTCTTGTTATTGGCTCTGTTTTTCTATGTTAACCATTGCTTGATGTCATGAATGTGAAAAGTAGCAAGTATACAAATATCTTACGCAATGGAAAAAAATCTAACTTGCCCGATCTGGTAAGTGGGATAGGTCATGCAATTGCCTGATCGGCACTTTCACTTGCCCGGGACAATGGACCGTTCCCAAAACCCCGCCCCCTGTTCGATCAAGGTTCTATTTCGAACACCTCCGTCAAAACTTGCCATTTCTGTCCCCCGCTGTGGCAGTTTTTGACGGAGGTGTTCGAAATAGAATAGAGGGTTCTATTTGTTCGATATGGCGTTCGACAGGATCGGCCCATAGGGCTAGTGGACTTGTCCAACCCTGAATACAGTAGAAGCCGTTTAAATGCACAGTCTACATTTGACATGCATGTACAAAACACATGATTCCATGTCTCATCCCTGCTAATGCTGCTTGTCTTTCACAGGACGTCTACAGACGACAGGTGGAACCCTCAACAGTGACAACACCACTGTACAGCGGCTCTTCCGGCCATCCGCAGTAAAACCTGGATTTTTAGCAATGGGTCACATTTCATAGCCTGAGTACCATCCTCCGTAGTGACCGCTGGCTCACTACTCAGTTCGCGAAAGTGAGCCAGCGGTCACTACGGGAGGATGGTTCTCAGGCTACATATTTTACCCTGTTTTTATGTGTTATGTATTTGTAATGTAACATAATGAAGCAGGACTGTACAATGGTAGTAACGAATCAGTTGTCACGCAGAGAGAAAGTTTACAGATCTTTTCGCAAGCAGCCAGAAGTTCTTCAAATGTAAATGGACATTCTAGGAAGTAAAAAGCTCCTGGTTTCAAATTATTACCTGCTCCTAAAGAGTTTCCTGTTCAATGAAGAAACTTCGTTGTTTTCGTTCGCTGTAGTAAACTAGAAACACAGTGCCAGAACTGCTGGTCGTTTATTCATATTAAGTTAAGCGTCTTTGTTATGAGTCTTCACAAAAATGTGGCGGTTGTTTCACACTAAAGATTTACACTGTGCTCATTCGAGCCTGAAATAACCACTGAGGAAGCCACACTGTAGGCACAGGTGACAGTTGTAGGGCTAGTCTTTTACATGTGGTCTTATACATTAGCTCATACAACAATAAGCTTATGTATAGGACTACATGCAAAAGACTAGCTCTACAACTGTTACCTGCGGCTAACCACACTAACGAAATCGCTCTGTACTTAAAGCTGTGACAGATTGAATAAAAGTTCTAATCGGACTATGTGGCTCCGATTGTCTTACTGAGGGTTGACTACATTTTACTTTTAAGTAAAATTAAAATGTTAGTACAAGGTTGATTGGAGAATGGTTGATTTAATGGTATTGGAGGTTCATACATGTATTTCACTCAACCCGTACCCGCTTCGTTCGCTAGTCCTGCAATCCACTCCTCGTCCGTCGGAAGGTACTTGCCGGAAAAATTCTGACACAGTGCACTACTGTCATCTAGCGGTATTTCATCAAACTGCAGTGTATTTCTAAGTTACGTTGTGATGCTTATCTCGCGCGAGTTGGCGAGATTCCATTAGGAAAGGTCCATTACAGTACGAGGGGTTAAAGTATTGCATTTCTTTATAAATGTGAAGTAAGCTTCGTTATTGACATTATGCTATAATATTTATGAAGAATAAAATTGGAATATACACTTAAAAGGAATTAATATCTTCAAATCTGTGATAAACTTTCTACACATTGGAAGTGTATACTTCGTTCAACCCTCTTGTTCCAATAGACTGTTCGTCTAAGACCATTTCGCGCCAAAAATGAAAAGATTTTCGTCGCCAGTGTAGTTCATATCAGATTCTTTGCAGCGTCGTCGAATTTACCTCAAAATGGTGCTGCAAAACAGCGGCAGATATGTCGCTGAGAAGGATGGAGGGTCCAGTTATTCCAGGTGAGGGAAAAAAATTAACAAAATCGTCTGATTTCTATTTTAGGTAGTGTTGTTGTACGATAGGTGGGGAGGGGGGCGCGCTCATCAAAATAAAAACTATCGAAATAACTGATAAAAGCTCCTTGAAATAACTGGCTCCGTTCGTCTTATTCTTATGTGACTAGGAGAAACACTTAAGTACATTGTACCAGAACAGATTGTTGTCCGACTTGTGTAAAAGAAAGACTGGTGCAGAATACTATTAAAACTGTATCGAACCATATATTTTGTGGCTCAGAGAATCTATACTGGAGGACTTAGATGCTAGATGTTTGGCATAATCAATTTTCATTGGCGAAGTCAACTGTCAACAATAACTGGACACCTTTTAATCCCTGTACATGTACAGAACTTGTTGTCTTGTCACAGTTGCTGTTGGATGGGCCAATGGCATATCAGAATTCTGTCCGTTGCACGTGACATCTTCGTGACAGAGCATTTTGAGAATGCATTTGGAAAACTGTAAACAAGATATCATCTTTGTATACGCAAACATGACCTTATACGATATGTTCTGTCAAAGTACTTGTCAGGGTTCTAGCCAGGATTTCATTTTAGCTTAGTGGGAATGGCATGGTGGCAAAACGACCAATCAGGTGTTGAAGGGGGGTCTTGGCCCTCCCACGGTGAGATTTTGAAAATGTAGAGTTAATAGTTGCCACTTTGTTAACATCACATGTAATTTGAAGGACTTTTTGGTCAATTTTGAGTGGTGTGTCATCATTTTTCATTGTTAGGACATTGATTAGTCATTGTTGAACAAGCAAATGATAGCAAAGCGCTACTGCACTAGAAATTAGCGTAGTTGCCCTTATTTTAGCGTAGTGGTCACAAAGTAATGCACTAGCTAGAACCCTGCTTGTATGTCACATGATAACACAATTTATCGTGTTCCCGTTGCCAGGGGCGATGAGTCAGACAAGCGACTGGAGCGTTCCATCCAGAGTACAGAGATGGATTCTCGCTTCGGGTTCGACTGTTACAAGGAACCCACGGAGTGCGTGGGATGGCTCATTAACATGCATCCGGTAAGTACTGCGGTTTGTTTGTTTATTTATTTGTTTGTGCTTAGGTTCTACAGGAATTATTGAGCCCTCTCTCCGAAAGGAGAAGGAACGCCCGCCTCACCTTTTTCTATAAAGTAGTCAATAATAATATTAATATAGACGCCAGTAATATTCTCAAGCCTGCCCAAGGGCGCACCCGGGGTAGTCACGACTTCAAATATCAACCCATATTCGTACGCACCGACATTTACAAACACTCTTTTTTTCCACGCACAATTCCCGAGTGGAATGCCCTGCCTGGCACGGTACACCAGAGCCTCAGCTCCGCCACCCAACCCCCCACCCCCCCTACGACGCCCCACACGGAGCTATTTGGGGGTTACCACAATGTAGATGAATGTAGATACAGATCGCAAACTCAAATTTGAATCCAACACAAAATTGTTCTATACATTCTTTTTGAAATGATAATTTATTATTTAACTCCAAAATATCATGGAGTGAAATATTGTTGTTGTCGCATTTTATCTTCTTCTCCTTGCATATCTTCAAAGGGATTCATCTCTGTCATTCCTGGGCTGAATGACGTGTAAACTGGTTCATTTAAACTCATCATGATCTATTGAGAACATCACTAATGATCTCATGACATTCTACTGATGGTCATCCAAGCATAGGCAGAATACCAAAACATGTGTACTCTCACCTCTCAAATAAACGTACCGGTACGTTTATTTTTTTCCGCCTCAAAATCCACTCGGTACGTCCTTATTTTAGACGGTACGTTTATTTTTTTTTTCAAATTGGGGCTTTCTTTACTAACCAGGGACCCCAAAAATATTGAAAGTTTGGTATTTTCTGCCCATATTTCCGCGGTATTTTTGCTTAAAATTCACTATTCTTCGGACGAGGCGGCGCGGATTTCCCTGCCGCTAGCGGTATGACCCAAACATCCTAACTAGGGATGCGTACCGGTACGCCGGATCGGTGCTGGATTTGCAAAAACTTTTCGGTTCAGGTCCAAAAATAACTGATTCGGTGCTGCACTCACATATATCCTTTTCGTTTTAGACCATATTTAACCTTCCAAAAATCTTGAAATTTGCGCTGAACAAAGACGAAAACATCGCCAAACATCAAGGTCCATAGGCCGAGCTCAAACACATGCTACACACCCAGTCACTCAGATCCGTAAATTCTCGATCAAAACACAGAAATTAACCACCAAATAAACAAACTAAAAAGTTACCAATACTTTTCCACCATTTTTCACCCGTAGTCAACTTGTTTTAATGTTCCAGCAAAGAAAAAACCCTTCCAAAATAAAGCACAGCATTCAATCGGCTCGAAAACATCCGCCATGTTGGATTCATCAACTCACGCCGAATCTCGCGGTAATGCGCGAGAGAATGAATATTTTCTGCAGTACTGTTGTTGTTCAATAGGGGGCAGTGTCTATGACCTCCTTGGTTTTTGCAACATTGAAAATAGCACAAGTGGTGAATTGAATAAGGTATTCTACTAAGTTGGAATGTTTCTTCAAAATGTTATTTTGTAACAATGATTATGAAATAAAGTTCTTTTTTTTATTTCTTCAATTTTTATTTTCATTCATTTTTTACTTTTATTTTAATCTTTGTTGATGTTGTGACACTCAGATAAAGAAAATATATGCAATAACATAGGAATTATGCTGTTCATTATTTATATACAATTAACTGATATGGTACTCAGGCATAAATGAATAAAAAGAGCCTACCTGCTTGTGACTGAAGTAGCATGGACACAGTTTACATGTCAATTTGGTATTTTTCCGGACTGAAGTAGCATGGACACAGTTTACATGTCAATTTGGTATTTTTCCGGGGGGTACTTTTATTCCAGGGGGTACTTTTATTAGATTTTGAGGATTTTTCCGGGGGGTACTTTTATTCCAGGGGGTACTTCTATTTGAGAGGTGAGAGTACATCAACTTTGTGAAGACACTGGCTGCTCGGCTGAAGATCTGCCCAAGGCTATGGAGGATAGGGAAGGATGGAGGGAGAGAGTCATGTCCATCCGTGCAACTAGCACGCCCGGATGATGATGATGAAACTCAATTCAGGCCTATATACATGTATTTGTTATGTATTTCTTCCATACCATATGGCAAGGGAAAACTTGTCCAATCCTGCAAATTTCACTCTGACTAATGAAGAACTTTTCCCCACCCCCAGGCCGACGTCCTGGATGAGAACAAGCGACTGGTCAGTGCTGTCGACTACTACTTCATTCAGGACGACGGCAGCAGGTTCAAGGTCAGTTTCAGTGGCAATTTCTCAACATCTGTATACTGTTTCACGTCACTGGATAGCAAAATAATTTAGATAGAAAGTTTACCTTGCAGTCGGTAGGTTGTGAGTTCAATCCCCGACCAAACAAAGACTTGCTGCTTTCTCTGCTTAGCACTGCTTAGTATTTAGTAAAGAGTTTGGTAGTTGAACACAGTCCACTACTAGTGGATTTTGCCTCCGGCTGTATTGGCTTTTGCACAAAGTTGTGTGGCCCAGGGATACAGAAACAGGGATGGGTGCTTCCATATGTGCCATTTGGTGCGGGAAGAACTTAATCTTTTTAAATTTTGAATCTATGTATATCTCCATTTTATCCCTCAGGTTTCCTACCCCTTCAAGCCATACTTCTACATCGCTGTGAGGAAGGATAGTGAGAGGGAAGTGTCTTCCTTCCTGACTAAGAAGTTTGGAGGTGTCATCTCTAAAGTGGAGACAACACCAAAGGAGGATCTTGATCTGGTATGCTTTTTTTTCTTTCATTCAATCTAAAACTCTTGTATATCAATAACGAAGCAAAACAAAAGGGTTTTCTGTTCTTAGTTTTTAGCCAAATTTTAGTTTAGGAAATCAGTTTCTTGTTTGTACTAAGTATCTTCAATGTATTTGTTGTTTCTTTTGTACATGAATACTACAGGCAAGTATTGTGGCGTAACTGCTCGGTGTCTGGCCCAGAAGCCAAAGGTCCTGGGTTCGAATACTGTCATGCTGCCAATCTTGAGTGAAAATGGGTACCTGACTTCAGTTGGGGAGGTAAAAGGCGGTGGAAGGAGAGGATTGAGCTCCGCCTCCCAATGGACCAATCCCCAAACCCCGCCCCCTGTTCGAAATAGAATAGGGGGTTCTATTTGTTCCATATGGCGTTCGACAGGATCGGTCCATACTGTGCACTAGACAGTGGATAGCAACCACCATACCCTACAGCCTGAAGAGGACTACCTTACCATTGCCTACCTTTACATTACACTTGGTAGGACTGAAGAGGAACTACCTGAAGCCAAGTTATACTGTAACCAAGACATTGTTTTGTACATATATATTACAGGCCAACCACTTGGTGGGACTGAAAAGGAACTACCTGAAGCCAAGTTAGACTGTAACTAAGATATTGTGTTGTACATGTGTGTTCCAGGCTAAGTTAGACTGTAACTTCAACATTGTGTTGTACATGTATGTTCCAGGCCAACCACTTGGTGGGACTGAAAAGGAACTACCTGAAGCCAAGTTAGACTGTAACTAAGATATTGTGTTGTACATGTGTGTTCCAGGCTAAGTTAGACTGTAACTTCAACATTGTGTTGTACATGTATGTTCCAGGCCAACCACTTGGTGGGACTGAAAAGGAACTACCTGAAGCCAAGTTAGACTGTAACTAAGATATTGTGTTGTACATGTGTGTTCCAGGCTAAGTTAGACTGTAACTTCAACATTGTGTTGTACATATATATTACAGGCCAACCACTTGGTGGGACTGAAAAGGAACTACCTGAAGCCAAGTTAGACTGTAACTAAGATATTGTGTTGTTTACGTATGTTCCAGGCTAAGTTAGACTGTAACTAAGACATTGTGTTGTACATATATATTACAGGCTAACCACTTGGTGGGACTGAAAAGGAACTACCTGAAGCCAAGTTAGACTGTAACTAAGATATTGTGTTGTTTACGTATGTTCCAGGCTAAGTTAGACTGTAACTAAGACATTGTGTTGTACACGTATGTTCCAGGCTAAGTTAGACTGTAACTAAGACATTGTTTTGTACATGTCTGTTCTAGGCTAACCACTTGGTGGGACTGAAGAGGAACTACCTGAAACTCTCCTTCCCATCTGTGAACGAACTCATGAAGGTGAAGCGGGAGATTTTTCCTGCCGTCAGGAAGAACAAAGAGAGAGACAAGGCTAACGATGCTTACACACAGATGCTGGCCAGGTGAGATGGTGAAAAGATTTTTCCGTGACTGAGATGTTGCTTGGTATTCTTGTTACTTTTTTTTCAGTCAAGCATTGGTCAACACAGAAAATAGAGCCAGTAGTACAAAAATTCAATTGCTGGAAGTTAAAATACATAGAAAATTGTAGATTTCAGGCAAAAGGCAAATAAATTGTTTTTGTACTTGCCCGATAGGACAAGTGAAGTTTAGAAAGCTTGTCCAACCCTGCATGCAAGTAACTCTATAAATACTGTAAATGCAGAAATGTTCGCGGTGGATTAATGTTCGCGGTTTTCGCGGTGGCCACTTCACCGCGAATTTAAAACCACCGCGAACATTTTTCCATTACAGTAAGAGACTACAGTGCATGGTGCTACCATGAAATTAAAACCACCGCAAAAAGTCCATTTTCCTGCTACCGCGAAATTAAATCCCCGCGAACTTAAATGCATTTACAGTACTTCACAAACACAGCTCAAAATACCACAGTGCAGGTTAGTGCAGGTAAAATTGGAGCTGTGCAGGTTGTTTTTGATGTCTACCTGCACCAAACCTGCACTGGTCCATGTACTGGGTTTTATACAAAAATGTCCTATTATGTAGGTGTGTATGGATTGGTATCAGCTGCGTTGATAAAGTATGAAAGAAAATAAAGCAATGGTTCCTGAACAATTTTAGTATGATCCATGCTTCCTAAATTCAGAGTGGTGCAGGTAAAATTTGTCTGGTGCAGGTGATTTTCAATGTTACCCGCACCAGAGCAGGTATGCAGGAACAAGTATTTCGAGCCCTGACAGAGGTTTTTGATCTCTTGTTATTCTGGTGTTATTGCACTATGTTTGGAGGTGAGGATGATGGTGAAAAGTAAAAATGATATGGATCCAGTTAAGCTCACTGAAGAGCCTCGTGTCCTCTGAATCTTTGTGTTGTAGCTTCTTTGTCCCGAGGACGACTAGGCCCCTTATGCTGTGGTCTGCAAGTTTCACTTCTTGAAGAAGACTTATAAAGTTATTAGAAACCAAGTCCGAGTTTTAGCCCTCACCTGTCCATCCCTTAGTAATAGATCTTTGCATTGTGAAATGTGCAATGTTTTATTCAGTAAGGATCTCGCGGGTAATACACCCGAATTTTGTCCTTATTACAAGACTTGACAACACATAACGACATATCAAAAACACTCTGTTACACTCAGCAATCACATAGTACAACAATTCATTAAAATTTCGTTAGACAAACCATACAGAAGTTACAAACTGTGTGGATAGCGACTAAAATGTTGATGGTTTTACTGGGTCTTGTTATAGGCTTGCTAATATAGGCTTGCTGTTCATGTTCTTTAGTACACCCGACCAGTACAACGATGTTTATACTCCTGTGTTGTTGCAGCACATTTGGAGGTGAGGAGGAGAGAGGATCCACATCGAAGAGGATCGCAGACCAGATGGAGAACATCATCGACATCCGGGAGTACGACGTGCCGTACCACGTCCGCGTGGCCATCGACATGAAGATACACGTGGTGAGAACGCGAGTTTGAGTTTAGCTTGTTTTTTCAGATCCTTGTAAGAGTAACAGTTGTATTGCCAGTGGCACACAGGACAGCAAATTTCCTTGCTGTTTCAGTAGGAGGATATATTTTAACCCGCTTGAGCCACCTCTTGGATATGGGACACCCGTTTTATGTCCCTTCCGAAAGATGGGTGCAGAACCAACTGACATGCCCTTCTCAGGATTTAAACCAGGGTCTCCTAACTTCCCAACTAATTGGAGCCAGGAGCTCAACTTTTTAGCTGCTACCAGTTGAGCTACAGGGACATTCCACTTTGACATGCTACTTCCTCAGGTCTCCAGATTTAATCTGTCAGTCGAGTAAGCCTTTGCACAGTTCAGGTTTTAAATGTTGGGAGAGCCCTGTTCTTTGAGGCCTAGGAAAAAAATGTTGTGTTTCCTGTTTCCGGACTTACCCTAGAAAAACCTGCTGACCCTATCCTTTTTTGCGGGGAGGACGGTGGAGTTTCCAGTTAGAATATTTATTCAGCCTGCTTCCTATTCAAGTATGTGATGAACTATGTATCTCTGCAGGGCCACTGGTACTCGGTGCGCGGCCGAGGTGCACTGCCTCCAGAAATCACTAGGAGAGACGACCTGCTGGACAGACCCGTGAGTTGCAATTGTTGGTCGCAATTGTTAAAAAAATGTGCACTAATAAAATCTGTGCACCTAAAGTGTATGTGCAATAAATGTCTATTTTTGTGCAGTACACATGTATGTAATAGTCTGTATAGACTGACTGACAGTATAGTGCTAGTACTTTTTGACTGTGGATGTATCTTAATATTGCATCGGGTAAATGTCAGAAAAAAATGATACAACCTTTGTTGTATTACTTTCTTAAAATTTTGAAGTCAACTGTAGAATTTTGGGTCATCAATTTCTCAAAGCTGTAATTAGCTTTTGCTGACATTCACAAGTTTATTTTACACTGAGGAAGATTGCAGACCGACTGAAGAAATTAATGTTCGAATAGCAGAAAAATAAGATTATGCACATTAGGAAAGCTAGATTCTTTTTTGAGGATGTTTATGACTGTAACCAATGTGGTTTTGCAGGATCCTATTGTGTTTGCGTTTGACATTGAGACGACCAAACTGCCGCTGAAGTTTCCGGACGCAGACTCAGACCAGATCATGATGATTTCCTACATGATTGATGGACAGGTGGGCGGAGCTTCATTCTCCATTTCCACATTTTGACTTCACAAAATGACAACAATAATAATCATAATTAACTGGTGGACATTCCAACTCATCATCATCATCGGACGGCTGCAGAGTAGGCGACTGCAAGCTTTCTCCAGTTGCGTCTATCGGCAGCAAGTTGGCGTAACTGCCTGGGGGTGATCTGGCCGTGATGGTCTCCCATTAGCCGTTGGCCGTACTGTAGATAAGTAGTAGGTTGGCATCCCCGTCTACGTCTGCCATGAGGAGGGACGTAAAGTGCATACAGACTGACAGGCTCATCCTCAGGCATACGCAGAACGTGTTCGAGAAAGTTCAGCTGCCTCAGGCGCACGAGTTGTATCAGCGGCTTTGTTTTGGTCATATCGTAGATTGTACAAAGAAAAACATTCCAACTATTACATTGTAAGTACCTATCACCAGCTCAGAGAAGAGTTATCGACCTTAGATTTGTTGTGCGTTGAAATTATGTTTTTACATAGAACTATGACAGAGTAGAACTTATTGCCATCAAGGAGCATTCTCACTAGTTAGCTTTGAACAACATTTGCAATTAGATGTGCAAAGGTAAGGTTTGACAGGTCGCTCAGTGTAATACATTTGTATAACCAGCTGCTGCCGCGCCGTGTGTCTGCAAAGCTGGTGTGTCTATATAGATTCAGATACAGAACACATTCTGGCACTCCTTAAGTGCTACTGCATACACCCCTTGTATGTCTTGTTCAGTGTAATATAACCAGTTGCTGCTGTGCCTACAAAGCTGGTGGAGCTTGTAGATACAGATATTTCAGTATAGTTTCATCTAAATGTTCATTGTTTGTATTTTTCAGGGCTACCTGATCACAAACAGGGAGATAGTATCAGAAGATGTGGATGATTTTGAGTACACGCCCAAGCCTGAGTACGAGGGGCCCTTCATCATTTTCAATGAAGCAGATGAGGTACAAAACAATTTATTTATTTATTAAGATTCTCCAAAAAAAAGTGGAAGGTATGGCAGAAAGGGTGTTTCTTGTTAGAAGACGCCTTTTCAAGGTCAACGCCTTTTCAATAGTCTTCGCATGAAACCAAGTGTTTTGTTTTGCTGACGTTTCTGTGACCATCTGTCACCTACCTCAGGGCAATTTTGACTGGTTCACATTGTGCCATAGCTATAGGTGTTGGTAGAGCATTCCATCACAAATTGGAACTCATTTGTAGTTTGGTTCGGACAAAATGGACAAAACCTTTGGTCAGGGGTTGCATTGTAATATCATCCTGTTTCTATATCCAGTTTATGACTGCTGATTCAACTGTATTATACTGTAAGAATTTCAAAATTATTTGTGTCATGATCATAAAGGTATTTGTCTTCTTTGAGTTTTATAGCAATTTTTTTTAATCGTTCAAAAGGATGGTTGTGATCACACTGGCTCGTATCCTCCCTGTAGATTCACACCATCCAGAGGTTCTTTGAACACATCCAGGAGGTACGGCCCAACATCATCGCAACCTTCAACGGAGACCTGTTCGACTGGTACGTAAAGCACCTCACGGCGTAACACACATGGTTTGGGTTTGTACTGAACAGTACAAGCTGCATATCCGTTAAACCATCTCATGGGGTAGCACACCATGGTTGAACTGAACTGTTGTTTTTTTTAATCCATTCACACTAGTACTGGGATAGTCCCCTACTCTTTTGGCGCGTTCCTTCACTTGTTAAAGGTGTGGCTCTCCTCAAACACGGCACTCCATTTAACATCCTATCTGATGAGAGACATCCCTATCCAAAAGCCCATTGTCATATCACGTTTCTTCATGTTGACGTTACTTTCTTTTTTTTATCAGGCCTTTTGTAGAGGCCAGAGCTGCGTTCCACGGTATAGACATGTTTCAGGAAATTGGTGAGTAAAAATTGTAGAAATGCTTTTTGTACAATCAGATTTGGTCATTTTTTTCTATGATGAAGAGTAATCCTTTGGATCATAAACTTAAACCCTAATCAAAATCATCTGTCTTGTTGGTAGGATTCCAGAAGGACAACCAAGGAGAGTACAAGTGTAGGCACATCATTCACATGGATGCCTTTAGGTAATGAAGCGACTGTCCATGAATGCAAAGTAACATGCTATAGTAAGCTTTGCAATAGAGAGAAAGCTTCAAAGATCTCATTCCTTTGTTGAATATCTAGAATTTTTGTAGATAGAATTACTACTTAACTCGTAGATTAGCATTTGCCTACAATCTGCGTTTTGCGTACCATTGTGTCACTGTGACGCTGCCGTGATCACTCGTTTAGTGCATTCTCCTACGCAGAGACGTCCAACGGCGCCAGAAAACCGCCTCTTGTGTCTGTACTCTGCTATCTCAACCGTCACCATCAGTTCCTGTGGGCATCGCCACAAACCAGCTGTCAGCCAATCAGAGAATAGGCCTTTCAGTTTTCAAAGGGGATCTCGCATATATGTATATATATAAGGGTAAGCTCATTGATATTTATAAGCTGGGCGGTCAGGAACTGATGGTGACGGTTGAGATAGCAGAGCACAGACACAAGAGGCGGTTTGCTGGCACCGTTGGATGTGTCTGCATAGGAGAATGGTATAGTGAACACTGCAGTAAGGATGGAATTGAAAATGCTCTTCCACAGATGGGTGAAGAGAGACAGCTACCTGCCAGTGGGGAGTCAGAACCTGAAGGCCACCACCAAGGCCAAGCTGAGGTACGACCCTGTCGAACTTGACCCTGAGGAGATGTGTCGCATGGCCAACGAGCAGCCTCAGGTGAGAACTGTGCCCTGAAGTCTGTAATCTTCTTCCTACTAAGGTAGCCTAGGGATGTCCCTGTAGCTCAACTGGCTGCAGCCAAATAGTTGAAATCTTGGTTTCAGTTAGTTACTGGGAGACCTGGGTTCCATACTGAATAGACCATCTTAGTTGTGACTGCATACAATTGTCGGAAGTAGGGCTGGGTACCGGTACAGTGTACCGGTACAAAACCGGTTTTTCTTATTGGACCGGTCCAGAAAAACCGGACCTGAAAAAATTAGGAGGACCGGATGTTGGACCGATTATAAAATTAACAGATTATTTTATCAGGCATTCACACGTTTTGGCGCTTGCAGGTGGAAGAAAACAACAAGAGAGAAGTAGAGTAGAGTTTACAGTAATTTCTACCAAGTTTTACAGCCAATCGTACAGGTGCAGTTAGCGCTGTAGGATTTTAAAACGCCAGTGTACGTCTAATACTCCACCAAACAGATTTCTTTGTAGTCAGTGAAATGGACCATTGGTATGAGTCATACTGAATCAGGTCCAGGTTCAGGTCCGGACCTGGACCTGATCCTCTGGACCTGAACCAGACCTGGACCTGGATTTTCTGTACCGGTACCCACCCCTAGTCGGAAGGGATGTTAAATGGGGGTCCAGTGTTCAAGAAGGTGCGCAACTTCTAAATTGCTAAAAAGTAATGCAGTGTGCTACCTACGTGTAGTTTCAGGGCAGAGACTGAGTGTGAGTTTCTTGCAATCAGCCTACGCCACAGTTAAGGTGAAAACCAATGTTGCAACACCCGATCTGGTCTCACGATCAACATGATAATGTAGTATAGAATTCACTTACAGAGCTTTTTAGGGCCTTTGAGTTACGTTAAACTGAAATATTTATGGGAAATCTAGCTCTTCTACTACCACTACTAGCTTTTGGCTGACGGTGGGTAACCAAGCCTCAAAAAGGATTCGGACCCTTTTTTTTGAATGAAGCTTAATATTTCACGGAGGTATAAGTTCTACAATCTCTTGTTGTCCCAGGTTCTGGCGAACTACTCTGTGTCGGATGCTGTGGCCACATACTACCTGTACATGAAGTACGTTCATCCCTTCATCTTTGCTCTCTGCACCATCATCCCCATGGAACCTGATGAGGTAAGAAAGCAATAATGTTACAATAAGCTGCTTCACTGTTTCAACTGTGCATGAGTATAGGGATGTATTGTGGGTAATATGTCAAAGTTGAAGGCCCCTGAGACATAAGGTATCGGACCGGAGTTTCTTTTACGATTGCGGAGGTTGGCAGACAGCCTCAGGCCGATGGGCTACAGTTCCGCTAGTAAACGTAGGACGCGAAACTTAATCAATATGGCGGAAAGCCGTTTACTGCCTACCAAACCTATTGGTATCGTCTGTTGCCTCTTTATTTTGGGTAGAATATGTAGTAAAATTTTAATTTTGGACCCGAAAACTATCATTTTTTAAGTTTAACACTTTTTTGATCGAAGCTGCATGGAAAAAACGAATTTTCCCAGGATAACGGCCTACGTGGTAGAGAAGCTAAATTCTTCATGTTTATGCAAAATGAAAATAAAAAAAAATCCATGTGATAACTTTTTTGCAATCTCCAATGACGTAATTTCTTCGAAATCGCATGAAAAACGATGCTATTTGGGTCACAGGCGAAAAAAACGCATCACCGTTGCAGCGGACTAATACAAAAATGGTTTCGCTGGAGGGCCAACTACTCCTCGCACAGAAATAATACAACCCACGGGCTTTTCAGGAAATACGACAAATCTATGCTCAGCTATAACGATCACCAAGCAATAGGGAG
Source organism: Branchiostoma floridae (assembly GCF_000003815.2). NCBI lineage: Eukaryota > Metazoa > Chordata > Leptocardii > Amphioxiformes > Branchiostomatidae > Branchiostoma > Branchiostoma floridae. Next base: position 18,362,102 of record NC_049996.1, on the reverse strand, counting down.
CAAAAGTTAGGGAGACAACAGCGCACTTCCGGCCTATTACACCACCCTTCCGCCAACTCCGGTCAGATTTGAACTCCGACCCGGAACCTTAAACAGAACCTATCTGGACAGTCTAGACAAGAACTGTTTACATGTTCGTGACCTTGCTGGGTATGCACAGCGTAAATTGCAATTATTGCAAAATGAAAATAGAAAAAAGCAAATATTTGACAGACATGCAGTAACTCTTTTATTGGTCGTGTCTGTTGTTGCTATGCTATCATTGGTTGAACTGCTAATTGTGATGGCAGGGCTCGAAATACTTTTTCCTGCATACCTGCACTGGTGCAGGTAGCATTGAAGATTACCTGCACCAGACAAATTTTACCTGCACCACTCTCAATTTAGGAAGTATGGATCATACTAAAATTGTTCAGGAACCATTGCTATTTTTCTTTTATACTTTATAGGTGATAAAAGTCGATGCAGCTAATAACAATTCATGTACTCCTGCATGACAGGACATTAATGTATAAAACCCAGTACATGGACCAGTGCAGGTTAGGTGCAGGTAGACACCAGAAATACCTGCACAGCTCCAATTTTACCTGCACTAACCTGCATATGCAGGTGGTATTTCGAGCCCTGGATGGACAGTCAGGATCGGTCTATTGTTTATGAAGTTGTTTTCTGCTGCTTTTTATGTAATATACATAAATCGTACTAGTGGACAAAACTCTTGATCATGACATCTCAAAATTCCATGATGTGGAATATGAAGTGACAGCCACCTTAGATGCGGAAAACTAGCTTGTTTAGAAACCACCAACAAGCTTATTTAGACCTTTTGTGAACTCCTGTAAAAAATTGCTAAGAACTACTATGATCTTTGTACAACAACTGATGCTTTGTTTATTACCTGTCCTTCTGTAGGTGTTAAGAAAAGGCTCTGGCACGTTGTGCGAAGCTTTAGTAATGGTCTAGGCCTTCCATATCTTTGCTGTTATTTACATCTGTACAACAACGAATGCCTTTTTTCATTGCCTGTATTTCTGTAGGTGTTAAGAAAAGGCTCCGTCATGATTTTCGAAGCTTTTTTAATGGATCAGGCCTTACATATCTTTGTTGTTAATTACAGCTAATGCTTTTTTCATTGCCTCTACTTCTGTAGGTGTTAAGAAAAGGCTCCGGCACGCTATGCGAAGCTTTACTAATGGTCCAAGCCTTCCACGCCAACATCGTGTTCCCCAACAAACAAGAGGCCGTCTTCAACAAGCTTACGGGCGACGGCCACGTGCTGGACTCGGAAACGTACGTGGGAGGCCACGTGGAGTCTCTGGAGGCTGGGGTCTTCAGGGCTGACCTCCCCTGCAGGTTCAGAATGGTACAGTCCTTTTAATTAGATATTTTTTTTGGGCTTTGTATGTTTGTTTGTCTTGGTGTGTGTCCGTTGTTATTTCAATATTGTACAGTGCAATGGCATCAAATTGCTAAATGTTCTTAAATACAAAATACTGTAGTCTCTGAATGGTCACAGAAAAGTGTTGGCATCCCAAAGGAATACAGGCATGGCTCTTTGAGGTCTCCAACCTGGTTAATGGACAGAACTTGGTATCTTCATGAAATCCAAATTACTTGGTTTATGTATTTCTTTCATTTGTTGTATAATGTTTTTATCATTGATGCATGTAAGTTGATTTGAATGTGTTTTATGTTTATATATACAGGGCTCATTCAAATGCATCCTAGTGGCTATATGTTTGTCCCTATGGTTGGATATGGTTGGATAAATAAGATAAAATGAAATCAAAATGGTATCGGTCATACAATTAACAAGTTTCCACTGTATCTTGAACCCTGCAGGTTCCTGAAGCCTTCCAACAGCTGATGGATAAGGTGGAACGTACCATGAAGTTCAGCATCGAGGAGGAGGAGGGCATCCCTGTGGACCAGGTCACCAACTTCGAGGAGGTGATTTTGATTTTTCATTTTATTTATTTGCAGATAAAAAGAAAGCACAGAAAGTAAAGTTAAAAAATAACATAATAAATACAGTGCAGGAAAGGGGGAGAAGCCAAATAGGCTTAAGTTTAACAGGCCCTTCTAACAAATACTCACAATTTCGAATGAAATAATTGAAATATGAAACAAATGATAAAAGATCATAGATAAGTAACAATTTGATGATTAACAACAAAAAATATAGTAACTATTATGACATAAATGGAGATATCTAATAGGCTAATAACAAATCAAATACAGTACAATATATCCATAACATATCAATGTATCGAAAACATATCAAATAGGTGTGTAACGACATCAGGCGGAAGCTGGCAGAACTACGCGACACGCCCTCGCGACTGGAGAACCCCATCATTTACCATCTTGACGTCGGCGCCATGTACCCCAACATTATTTTAACTAATAGGTTACAGGTAGGAACTTTCAATATCTTCATCCCTGGACAGAAATTTGCTGGTTGAGAAGGGGAAAGATATAACCCCATATGTCCTCAAAATCTGAAGTTAATAACATGAAACTGTTGAAAATTTATTTTCATAAGCTTAAAGATGGTGAGTTCAGAGGTGGTAGAACTAGTGATTAATCAAGACATTACAGACAGAATTTTGACCTCATTGAAGTGGCTACTAATTCATGTGGTGGTCTTGTTTTTGGTCTGTTTGTGTTTTCAAATTGGTTACTGGGAACACAATCTTTTTTCCCTAAGCCTACATCGTATTCATCATGATACAAGTGTGTTTGTAAGGCCATACCAATTTAATTTTTTCTCTCGTCAGATTTCTAGAAATGATGCTGAACATACAAAATGTAGATATCAACATGAAACCAGAGTCTTAGAGGAATCTCTTGGCCCTGATACACAAATTTGCCTCCCAGCCCTCTTTTTCATCTTATCCGCTTGTGGAATTTTTATAAGAATTGTCTAACAACCAAGAACATGAACTGGTGTGGCCAAGTATAACCTTATTTTCCAGCCGTCAGCCATGGTTGACGAGGTGACCTGTGCGGCCTGTGACTTCAACAAGCCCGGCGCGACCTGCCAGCGCAGGATGCAGTGGACTTGGAGGGGAGAGTACAGTGAGTACAGCAAAATTATGAAAATTTCAATCAAGCAAAAACATTGAGATTCTACCAGGGTTGTAGCCAGCCTGAAATCATTTTCCGTCTAGATCTCCTCGATTTTGAATCTTATCGAGCGTCCAAGGAGCAAAACATCGCGCCTTCCTACAGGGGTCCGGGGCTCCCCAGGAAAATTTTGAAATCTAGACCCTCTGAAATAATGCCATTTCCTGCATTTTGAGGTGTAAACTTTGCTGGTAGACTAAGATGATTAACGGCATCTGTTTTGGTGAAAATTACACAAGGGAGACAGTTTTATCATCATCATCATCATCGGTCGACGTGATCAAATGTAGACATGTTCGCACATGTCTACACACGACGGGGTTATACCGCCCCTTACGGGGTGACATACCCTTTCGTAGGCTAATTACAAGACGGGGATGCGCCAGGTCTCCCGTCCGGGTGAATGATGTAATTCACCATGTGGCTGATACGAGACAGAGGTTCGCCAGGCCTCCATCCGGGTGATTTGAAGTGAATCACCAACTCCCGACAGAAGGATTTGCACCAACGCACACCGCACCATCGCACGTGTGGGGGTTCTTTAACGTGCATGGGGTATGGCTCTCCCCATACACGGGACCTCCATTTAACGTCCTATCCGAGGGACGACTCATTTTTCACTTGAGTAAAGTGAGGAAAGTCGTGTAAAGTGCCTTTCCCAAGGGCACAAGACCGGCATCACGGTAGGCGGATTCGAACCGGCGACCTCTCGATCACGGGCCGAATACAATACCACTGTGCTACGCGGCCCGCGGTTTTATCATACATATAGATTTTTGTCCGTCATAGAGGACAGAATGGGCAAAATATTTTTCCATCCCCATTTGCAAAATTCCGTCAAAGGACGGATGGATTGGTGCTGGCTACAACCCTGGATTCTACTAAACAAAATTGGTAAATTTGGTAGCACTTTGCAGCAAGCATGTATGTGGGGGAAATTTTTCAATACATCCCAAGACAAGTTGGCAAAGTGGTCTTGTAAGGGTAAGGGGCAGTGGGTAAATGTTATCCATTGTGTCTCGATCACAGTATTGGAAGGTGGAGCCCATCCCTCTCCTTTTTGACTGCCTTTTTCAACCCCGACCGAAGTCCAGTACCCATTTCACCCCTGGGTGGAGTGAGGAAAGTCGTGTTAAGTGTCTGCCCCAAGGTACAACATCGATGGCATGTCATGGGGCTCAAACCCAGGACCTCTTGCTTCTGGACCAAATACGCAAAACACAACACCACAAAACAAAAATATAAGCTTTGGAGAGAGAAATGATAGTTTATTGACATTAAAAACTTTGCAGCACAAAATGGCTAAACTGTTGTTTTCTTACAGCTTGACATCATTAAAAGTGTTCTAGTGACAAATACTTAGTAACATAAAGATTTGCTTTCACAAAATACAATCTTTTTTCCCTTCTCAGTGCCCGCCAGTCGGAACGAGTACCATCGCATCCAGCAGCAGTTGGAACACGAGCAGTTCCCGCCGTTCAAACCCGGCGGCCGTCCGCGGGCGTTCCACGAGCTCAACAAGGAGGAACAAGCGACCGCGGAGAAGAAACGCCTGGCAGACTACTGCAAGAAGGCCTACAAGAAGGTTCATGTCACCAGAGTGGAGGAACGCGAGACTACCATTTGCCAACGGGAGAACTCCTTCTACGTAGATACGGTACGGGTGGCGGTGGGGATGGGTACATTGTACCGGGACTAAACTGTTTTTTTCTGGACTGGTCTGAAAAAAAGTACCTGAAAAATATCAGTGGACTGGGTTTGGGACTGATTAAGAAAGGAACACATATCAGCAGGCGTTCATACGTTTTGAGGCTTACCACTCCTAGAATATAACAAGAGACAAATAGAGTAGTGTTAATAGTCATTTCTACTAAAAAATATCCTATGTAATAGGCTGCCAAATTCACATCCTTTGAATGGTTACATTGGTCACGCCACAGCCAGTGGTCTAGCTCCCTGCTGTAGCGACTGCGCAAAAGTGTGTGGCCCAAGGGCTACTGAAATAGAGATGTGCACTGCCCTATGCACCATCTGGTCTGGTCTTAAACATTTTCTTTTTAACCCACACCTAGGTACGGGCGTTCCGTGACCGGAGATACGAGTTCAAGGGACTCCTTAAGGTGTGGAAGAAGAAGGTGGCGGAGGCCCTTAAGAAGGGAGAAGCTGCCGACATCAAGAGAGCCAAGGGAATGGAGATCCTGTACGACTCCTTACAGCTGGCTCACAAGTGTATTCTCAACTCCTTCTACGGATACGTCATGAGGAAGGGGTGAGCTTTTATCTGTTATTTTCTTCTTTTTATATGTTTATACAAATCTTAAAATTTCTTGGTGGTCCCATGAGTTAAGTGTGCAGATTTCCAATATGTCCCAGAAAGCAATGGCAACAAAATGGTACGTAAATACAGAACTTGAACTGAAGTCATACCTTAAGATAAATTCTTCTGACACCCCTGGCCATTAGATAATTGCAGCTTTGTCACAATGTTTATTGGATATGTTATAGGAAAAGGGGAGTTTTTTTCTATGTTTTCCTTTTGAATCTAACAAGGAGAATACCGTTTGTTTGATGGATGAGGAATGTGTGAGTTTCTATCTGTTTTCCTTCCGACAAGAGGAGACTATGTTTTGCTTGTTTGTTTGTAAAAACCCCATCAGATTTGTAGCTTTCTGACAAGAAGCAGCATTTTGTAATGCTAAAATTTTCTAGTGGTAGTGGTACATTTTTCTGGTATGTTTTTCTCCTTTATGAGAAAATACCTCCGGTATGAGAAAAGGGTAAAGGGGATTTGATAGAAAAAAAGCATATATTCTAATGCTCACAATGTTTAGAATTTGGTAGTTTTGAATACTTATTGTGTGTTTCTGTAATTCCCTATGCCTACAATGTTGTATGACCATACATGTGCGCCCCCTTGCAGTGCGCGCTGGTACTCCATGGAGATGGCCGGTATCGTGTGTCTGACGGGAGCCCGGATCATCACCCAGGCCAGGGAACTTGTGGAGCAGATCGGGTTAGACTCTTCCCTTCTTCCACTGTTTTACTTTACAGATTTTTGTTAGTCAGATTTATCTTAGCTTCAGTAACTGTTTCTCGGTGTATGCTGAACAGTTCTTCAGCACCAAGGACAGTTCAACATCTGTTTAGTCTTAGTTACAGGCCAGGGAACTTGTGGAGCAGATCGGGTTAGACTCTTCCCTTCTTCCACTCTTTACTTACTGTACATGTATTTAAGTTCGCGGGGATTTAATTTCGCGGAAGAGGGAAAAAGGACCTTTCGCGGTGGTTTTAAGTTTGCGGTAGCACTGTGCACTGTAGTATCTTACTGCTATGGAAAAATGTTCGCGGTGGTTTTAAGTTCGCGGTGAAGCGGCCACCGCAAAATCCGCGACATTAAACCGCTGCGAAAGTTTCTGCATTTACAGTTCTTTGTTAGTCAAGTTTATCTTAGATTCAGTAACTTTTACTTTGCGTATGCCTAACAGTATGAAAGTTCTTCAGCACCAGGGACAGTTCAACATCTGTAAAGTTTTAGTGATGATTCCAACATTCAAATACAATTCAATCTCTACAACTGGATGGAAAAAAATGGAGATTTACTTCTGGACGTTTCAATTGACATCCATCATTCTTCTTCAGCATCACTAGAACGAAATGACATTTGCATACGATCCTTAGGAGTTAGTGACATGTTCAACCAGTTTTTCTAGTTAGCTGTACTTGTATTAAATTGTTCTGCCAGTTCATTCTAGTGACGCCGAAGAAGAGTGATGGATGTCACTCAAAATGTCCGGAAGTAAATGTCCGTTTTTTAAAATCCAGTTGTAGAGATTGAATTGTATTTGAATATTGTTTAGCTGGATGTCTAACCTTCATAAACGTATCAAAGATGATTCCAACATTTCCCCTCTTCAGACGCCCGCTGGAGTTGGACACAGACGGCATCTGGTGCATCCTGCCCGCCAGTTTCCCTGAGAATTACGTCATCCACACCACCAACACCAAGAAACCCAAAGTCACCATCTCCTACCCGGGGGCCATGCTCAACATACAGGTCTGTCAGTTTGTTTTACATAACTACGTCATCCACACCACCAACACCAAGAAACCCAAAGTCACCATCTCCTACCCGGGGGCCATGCTCAACATACAGGTCTGTCAGTTTGTTTTACATAACTACGTCATCCACACCACCAACACCAAGAAACCTAAAGTCACCATCTCCTATCCAGGGGCCATGCTCAACATACAGGTTTGTTTGTTTGTTTGTTTGTTTGTTTGTTTTACATAACTACGTCATCCACACCACCAACACCAAGAAACCTAAAGTCACCATCTCCTATCCAGGGGCCATGCTCAACATACAGGTCTGTCTGTCTGTCTGTCTGTCTGTCTGTGTTTCCAGATATTTGTGTAACTTACATCTGGATGGATTATGATGATAATTTGTACTTATTTTCACCTGAGTCAAGTAAGGAAATAAGTGTAAAGGGCCTTTTCCAAGGCCACAGCATCGGAGCCTGCTATGGATTCGAACCCAGAACCTTTACATTATCATCAACAACCACTTTAGGTCAAGGACTACTTCACAAACCATCAGTACCAGGAACTGGTCCTGACGGTGTAAGTGCTTTTTCCAAAGTCACAACATTAGGTCCTGCTATGGATTCGAACCCAGAACCTTTAGATCAACCCTAACTACCAAACCACCTTCAAGTTTAAGACGACTTCACAAACCATCAGTACCAGGAAGCTGGTTCCTGATGGTGCAAAATTCCCTTTTCCCAAAGTCATAACT